>NW_007731013.1:105548-127923 GCF_000696425.1 Galeopterus variegatus | reverse complement strand
GGGAGGGGGGAGAGGGAGGAGGGAGGGAGGTTTTGGTGATGGGACACAATAATCAACTACACTGTATATTGACAAAATCAAAATCATAAAATAGAAAAAAATAAATAAATAAAATAAAATAAAATAAAATAAATGCTTGCACAAAAAAAAAAAAAAAAGAAAGAAAGAAATATAAGACAGGATCCCTGGCCTCAGAGAATTTATAATGTATATATAGAGATAAAAGAGATTAGGATTAACTGTTGAATTGTGTGGGATGCACTCATACTCTTAAAAATATGGTACACAGATAAGCAGTATTTTCATCAAACAGAGTCCAAAAAAAAATACAGAATCTTAGTTCCTCAGCACAAGCCTATTGAGTCAGAGCCTGCATTTTCATTAGATTTCCCAATGACTTGTATGCAGAGTAAAGTTAGAGAAGTTTTACAGATCATCAACGCTGTAGGGAGTGAACATGAAAGGTGTCAAGGAGGAGAATCCGCCACTGGGCTTTGAAGTCAGGGGTGATCTGACTCCCCCTATCTCCTTCACGTTGTCTTGTCTCTTTTGAAAGCCATTTCTAGTCCTCAAAGGGCCTGGGAAGGCTACTTTGAGAATAGTGATAGGAAGACAGACAGTTAGGGAGGGATCAGGGCAGTAGTATAAGCAACTGAGAAGTTACAGAAGTGTAGGGAGAGTGATCTGAGAGTTCAAATTCCACCAATAGGAAGAGAGAACACACAGGTGTCATTTACACCCTTACTAACAACATCACTCCCCTTCTTTCCCCTCTTTCTTTGCATGATCACCCCCTCAGGTGGTGGGCTGGGGGTTGTCTAGTGTGTGTGTGTGTATATCACTGTATGTCATTGGATGTGTAAATTCATGCATACATCTCTACCTCAGGACTCCTTTAATGCTATAGGCCTAATTGTTGCATTTTAATAATAAAATCTCTTTTCAAATAAACTCATACCATAAAGCTGGATTTTCTTTGGTAAAGCTGAGCCACAATTGATATTCAGCAGAATTTCCATTTGTTCTAGGGACTAAGAACATTAAATGTCTTATTCTTAACCAGCACTGTTCTAATTAGGGAAAAATTGCATTTGGGAGCCATGTGAATGTCTAAGAAGAACACATTCATTCCTGATTTTGATATTTTAAAATATAGCAGATTGCAGAAATGCAGATTACGATGTGGATATAGTGTTAAAATTGCTTTTGCCATTATAAAGATAAAAATAGCTCTTGGTTCAAATTTCCTGCTGCTCCTTTCTAAATGAAGGAGTTAAATACTGAAAGGCAGGTGGATGCTGACGCTTCTTTAGAAAGAGATGAATAGGGTTGATGGCAGGAGCTACAGGGAAGCTATTGAGACTGCAGATGCATATGCTGCCCTTACTTCCCACAAAGTTCAAAGTGGGGTGAAGCTGCCCGGGTAATTGGCTATGAAACAGCAAACCCTCTGGATGAAAATGGCCCTTGTACTTAATTGCCCACGTTCCAGGCAGCGGGTAGCCACCTGGTTGATTAGTGACCTTACCTATATTTACAACCACCCAAGTTTAAATGCAAGTGCAATTGTTAGGACACTGGCACCAAGTTCAATAAGGGGCCTCAGAGTTTCAATCAGTTCTGACCACTTCCCATCCAGATCCCTCACCTTCCAGACCTAAGCAGATGGTTCTACAAAGCCCCAAGGTAGAAGCTCATTTTACAATCAAACAGAATGAGGACATGCGTATTTATAAAATAGCAAGTAAAATAGCACCAACTGTGATAGGAAAGAGGCATTTTATTTGTATAGTAATATATAGTACTTGATAATTTGCCAAGCATTTTTTTTCTTGGAATTCCTATTCTGGTCTTCACAAAAAGCTTGCAACAGAGGGTATATCGTGCCCATTTTTCACATGGATAAATTAAGATTCAGTGAAGGTAAGTGAGTTTTGCAAGGTTGCCTAACCAGTAAGCAACAGATTCAGCACTGGCAGTCAAATTTGGATCTTTTGAAACAAAATCCAATTTCTTTTTACAGCAGTATTTTACCTTTACTCTATGCTCTTTTGCAGTTCTTCAGTAACTAATTTATGTCTGCTTTAGCCACAGAATACCTTTAGGAGGGAGATACACATGTGTGAACCATACACAGGTTTACACGGGCTTCCCATCTGTGAATTGGCCAATCACAATGACTGTCTTTTATTCCTTAAAAGCCAAGTGCCTATCCTAAAGTAGTAACAATGGCTAACACTGACAGTGCACTGTTGTACTAAACATTTCACATTTATTATCTCATTTAAACCTTACAACAACTCCATAAGGTAAGTATTGTTTGTTATTCCCATTTTACAGCTCAGGAAACTGAGGCAGGGAGAGGTTAAGTAAATTGTTCGTGGTCATACAGTGACAGAGCCAGAAGAGAAACCTGGTCAGTGTGGCTCCTGAATCTATGCTTTTAGAACTATGCAAAATTACCTATCTATGGTAGAATTTGGAAATCCATCCATGGATACAATATACTTACTCTCCCCAAACTTTGTAATCAGCCCTGCTAATGCCCCAGAATTGTATTTCCCTTTTATTGCATTTGGAGTAAGAAGTGTGAGGGTAGATGGCCACAGGTAATTGCCATGCTGAGGTGAAGGGAAGAGAAGAAGCTAAAATCAGGAAGAAAAATAAAACCCCAAACCATTAAAATTAGCACCTCTGTGGTACCAGATATTATATTAGTCAATTCACCTGTGTTTTCTTCTTTCTTCTGTACAATAACTATTATAAAACATATCTTTCAGGCAAGGAAACTGAGGGTCAGTGAGGTTAAGCAAATTGCCTAACACAGCTAGTAAGTGGCAGGTCCATGATTGCATCTCAGAAAGTCTGACTTCAGAGCTTGCTCATCAAACCACTCTATCGGGGTTGCATAATGACAGCCATTAAACATTACTATTTTTCTGGGCACATGCCACCTGCCAGGCACTGACTTGAATACCTCATCAACAGCCCACTTAATCTTCACAACAACCCTATGTGGCCAATCTTAATCATTATCCCATTTCAAAGATAAGCAAACAGACTCAGATCCAGTGAGTGATGAAATCAAGATTTGAACCCATTCCTATTTCTTTCCAAAGCCCTTTCCAATGGATGGAAGATGAAGGAAAGCTGAGATTAGCCTGTGACCTAGGAATGTAGTTCTTTAGATTATCTGGCTGAATCTGGGGCTTGGATTTTCTCCACAATGCATAACTCAGATAAAAGCAGTGATTGATACTTCAACATAACGCTCTTCTTGCCACATAGCAGGCTACCTTTTGCCCATCTTTTGGTGCTCATGGCATCTGAAAAATATTTTTTGTCCGTGGATATAATAAAATCCATATATATAGGTTTATAAGTCTAACTGGGCATAAATCATTCTTGTCTGCTCTTTAAAGCAGATCTCCTAAGGATCTCTACTTACTAGCCAGTTTTCACTTTCTTTTATGTCATTGAAAGAATTAAACCTATTCTTTATAAGGCAGAACAAAACAATTAATACTCTCAAATTCAATCTTTTGATTAATTCAGCCAAATCCCCTAAACAGTTATTGAGGTTTTTCTGTATTTTGTTTTGCTTTTATTTTTTAATGTATGCTAAAGTTTAGGTTTAGAATTAAACCACTATCAATATAAAAGCTGGAAATAAAACAGCAGTGTTTCCAACACTTAAGAAGTTAAGACTTATGTTCTGGAGTCAGACTGTTCAGTTTCAAATCTCACCTCTGCCATTAGCTAGATGATGTTGGACTGGTTAGTTAACCTTTCTGTGCCTCAGTTACCCATCTGTAAAATGAGAATAAGATACTGGCCTTACAATGTTATTATGAGGACTGAATGAGTAAATACCTATATTGTTTTAAACAGCATTACAATAATAAATGCTCAATATGTGTTAGTTATTATTTTATAAGTAGATGCCACAGAAAAGAAGAACTTGAGAGGTCCTGAAGAACTGGAACAATGATGTTTTCTTTTGGTGGAGGACAGGTGAGGGCAGGTAATATCTTGAAGGCAATGAAGGGTAGGTGAGTTATGATGAGGCTGGGCTAGGTTGAGATACAGAAGTTGATCTCTGATTAGTATCTTCGATGAGCGAATGGCCTTGAGGTGGCAGTCACTATCTGAGATAAATTCCATGTTCTAGTATAATTGCATCAGGATTTCTGACCTTACATTGACCAAAAAATTGTTAGACATGAGATCTAGCAGAGGTTCTGACAGTAACTGCACATCATGTTGTACCACATAAGTATATACAAGTTAGAATCTAAAAAAAAAAAAATTAAATGAATGATTACATTATGCCTAAAATACATTTAAACACATCAATTAATATACTAGAGCACATATTTCATTCTTTACTACTGACAACATCATGAAAAATACTCAATCTCTTTACCTAAGTAACCCACCTATCTGACTAAGAAAGCGACAGGCTTATAGACTTTAAGCCAAATCCCACCATGAGTCTTAAACCATTTCAGTGTCAGTGCCCTGCCCATGTCTATCTATTCAGCATTCATATATGTTGAAAGGGGTTTTTTCCCCCCTTTGCCAAGGAAATAAGCTCAGCCTGCTGGCAGTGCCAGCCAGAAATGCTACAGAGTTAAAACCCTTGGAAAAGCCATCAGACAGGGACACGTGGGAAGCAGTGGACATATACTGCAGCGTTCTTGTCCTTCAGTTGGGATAACTCTGAGGAGTATTCTGCACTGTCACCCAGAATTCCCCCAAAGCACTGAGCTTCAACTGCCCACAGTGGTAACTGGTTTGATAATGCAAACTTTACTTCCTTTTCTTTGCTATCTCATGTGCCCGCTTCACTATCAGTGCTTACTGGGATCACTTCCCAACAGACTACTTGCCCTGGAATCCTGCATTGGTAAGAGGAACTCAAACCAAGACAGGAGAATAACATATGATGAAAAAGACTGAAAAACCATTGAACTGATCTATGAAAAAAAATTTCCCATTTCTCTCCACAAACTCTTTTTCCCCCCCTTTGAAATAGTACAGGAAGTGTGGTGCTGTTTCTCTGCATGTTTTTTGTTGCTTATTTTCCCTTTTTCTTTCCCTCAATAGCAAATAAGGCAAGATTTCAAGATTCCAGGCAGCTAGGCAGACTTCCCTGGTTGGCAGACCCTGGTGTGTCAGGTCTACTTACTTCATCCTTGTGGAGGGTGCACAAAAGTACATTATGTCACTTGAGTCAAGTATTATTATGTACCACCTCACCCTTATGTTTAAGTGCATTAGAGGCTCTCCTAGACAAGAACGTTGAGATCCAAATATATTTTGGGGTGAGGTTATTTCATCATCATTACACTTAACAGTTTTCCCCCAAACACTTAGCTGATTCTGACACAAGACTCGCCTTGGGATTTGGCCAAAGTCCTTAAGACTTACTGCTTTTTCAAGCTGTGTGAGAGTTATATTAGATGGTCAGGTATTTAGGTAAAGAAATCAAACACTTTTCATGATGTAGACATTAATAAGGAATTATATATGTGGTCTGAACACACACTGTCTTCCTCTTCCCAGCTTACATGACAGGAGCAGAGTTCCTCAGTCTGGGGCTCCCTTGACAAGTTATGTTTTTCTGTCGTGAGACATAGGCATTGAAAAAGGCTAACTTCAGCACAACATTCACATTTTTCACTGTTGTTCCATTCATTTTCAGAGAATCAATTCCAAATGTCTTCCAGTGCATGAAGAAGGGGAGATTAACAATGATTCTATTGTTGAGCTTCGCAAATCTAGTGAGGCTTTCAGCTGTTTAGAAGCCTTAGCAACTCACTTATATTATCGAGTCAGAGGTTTCGGCTGTGTCAGTGTAGCATGGGGTGCTATGTTTCTCCTAAGGTTGTCATAGGGCAGAAAGGAAGTACAGGTCTATTTTATCTCGAGCTCAGTGCTCTGAGAAGAATGTAACTTGACCAAATTTGGCTTGTATTTTACTAGGCTTGTGACCTGCTTGCTACTTTTTTATGTTTCTTAGTATTTTTGAGTAAGTATCGTTGATTAAAAGTCAGTAACTTCCTGTGCTGGGAAGGGCTTTGGGTGAGCAAGTGTCTTAGGTCCTTCCAAGAAGGAACTATGTGGCAGCTCGGAGATCTTACCAGTCATTTATGTAGCCTTTGTGAGTCCCTAGAACTCTGCATTTGTAGGTCAACTTCCACCATTTTAATTTACCCAATCTGGAAAGATTAGATAGAAGAAGGAAAACCATTGCCCACCTTTTTCCCACTTTACTCCAAAGCTAAAGATAGAGGATCAAATTTTTAGTTAATCAGTAACTTCTGCTCATTTCTAGTCTTAGGGTGTACTAGTTGCAGTGTGGAGTGTAGAAAAAAAGCAAAAAGAATTAGTCGCTAATTTGTAGAAGTCTGAGAATGTCTTTGAAAAAAAATTAGAAAAGCAATCTTTTAAAAATGAAGGAAAGCATATTAGTGGAAAACACACACACCACAAAATTTGCAGAATTGCAGCAACCTAGCATTGAAAGTTAACCAGAATGTCACCCAGTTCAATGTTTCGGCCAATGCAGGAATCTCCTCTTAGCATTTGTTTGAATTCTTCCAGCGACAGCATCTTTACCACCTCCTCAAAGCAGCTTACTCCATCTCTGAATAGCTCTAACAGTTAGAAAATTATTCCTCATACTAAGCCATTTTCACTTTAATGCACATGAAGATAATAGAAAAAAAATTAAGCAAGCCATTTGCTAACAAAGTTCCAAGGCACTGTCTTTATGATGAGCAACTCATGTTAAATCAATTTAATTTCCTTCTGTGACAGAGTTACAGGTCTTGAATAAAGAGGGGAGCAATCAATATAGAACACATCTGGACTTAACTAAAGCTTTGTGGATCTGCGAGGAATTTCCATTAATGAGCTAGGGATATCAGGCCTGGACTGTACTATTACATGAGTCTTACTCCCCAGGTTTAAACAATGCTTTGGGAGGAACTTGGGACAACATGTCCCAGAGACAACAAAGGTTTGTCCCAGAGCTCCTATTTTTTTTTTCCATGCAAAATTTGGATTGAAAGAAATAAGAGAATCTCTACTAAATTTGCAGAGGACACCACATTGGGAAATGGGGCTGGAAGGTAAAGAAATAAAAGCTGAAAATTCCTTGCAAGACAAGAGCAGAATTCAAGGTGACCCTGACCAATTAGAAAAATGGTGTGTCAAAGAGAGGCTGACATTTGATGTTCAACAGGGACAGTGCAGGGCAAACCATGTGCTCCCCAAATCCAAACCACATGAATACCTGCTGAGGAATGACTGGTGAAGCCATCACTCTGAATCACACCTTGAACAAATGGAAACAAGACAGGGCCATTGTTTAAAGGGCTGATGTGGGCCTGGGTTTCATGAACAGGGCTATAATGTACAAAAGCCAGGACATAATTCTTCTGCCCTATATTCTGCATTGATAGGGACTTTATTAGATAAACTCAGGCGTTCAGCATGTTGGTCTTCATATAAAACATGGTAGTAGAAAAACTGGAGAGGCTATCAATGTAAAAGGGATGAAAAGCAGGCTTCCTGGAGAATATATGAGAAAAGTTGAAATAACTAAATTGATTAGAAGACTCGATATTGATTCCTTTCTTTCCGATGATTTCTCCACACTCACCTGGCTGTAATACCTTTTCTCCACATTGCTCGTGAAATTTTATCTATAGATGTTCCTGTTCAGATCTGTTCTTCAAGATATTCCAAATTTGGTTTAAACTGTTTTTATATTTGGTCACATGCTATGTAGATACACCAGCTTGGAGGGAAACACTTGGTGCCAAATAATATACCTTGTTCATAACACTATCATAGCAGTTATTATGCCGATAACTAATCTGGGCTTACATATACTAGATATCTAATGACTACATGTTGTATGAAGAAATGGGAGGGGATATTCACCTAATTCCTTTTTTTTGTTTTTAATTCTGGGTTCCTTTCTGTCAAAATCAAGTTAATATAAGAATGCTATGAGAAAAAATATGATTAGCTATAATCTGAGTTGCTGAAGACATTGGGAGTAATCTCGGGAAGAACATTTAGAATGAAGAAAGGGAAGATGTAAATCTAGGGCAGCATTATTGATGTCTCTGGGTGGTAACATGCTAATATGATTTTAATTGATTGTTTTGCTAATAACTCTCCTTAATTAACCTGCCTGAATGTATCCAAAGCATCTTGCATGGTACCTGGTACATACTAGATGCCAGATACATGCTAGTTATTCCTCTGTGACTTTCAGAGCATTTCTTAAGTAAAGCCAGTTACACTGGCATTGACTTCCTTGACTCAGCTTTGGCATTTCATGCTGTGTTCTGAACTCTGCTAAAAAAACAAAAAACACACTGCAAGAGTTTACTCAACTATCCCCCAAAGCATAGAGTTTAATGGCTACCCAGTGTAACCCTTGAGAACTGCTCGACTTGAAAATCTACTGAAGCTAAGTTTCTGTGAGTCAACTTGAGGGAATCCCACTATTAATCCTTCATAAGCAGTGGAAGTTAGTGCCTTCTTCACATTTCTAATATTATAATGTACTAAAAGTTTTGCATGCAGCAATAATCTTTAACTAAAAGATAAACTTTCTGATGCTTTTATAACTAACGGGAGCTATCTTGGGTGCCTGTGATAACTGTACCCATTCAAGATAAGGCTCACTACTGATGACAACAATGTAAATCAGTACGAGATGTTTTTAGCTGAAAGAAAAAGAAAAAGGTTGGATGATGAGTAATATGAATTTTAACTCGGTTGAGTTTCCTAGTTTTGTTGACACTTGGCATTCTGCGAAGTTGTTTAATTGTGCATGAAAATGAGTGTGGAGCAAATGATTGCAGTTGTAAATGGCTAATCAGTGAGGAAACACACATTTTCTCCACCACCACATCCACCTAGATCTGGGAGGCTTGGTGAAATTGAATTCAGTTTATACGCAGTAAAAGGAAAGTTCCTTGATCAGTAGTGGCAATATGCTCTGCCAATAGAACTCTGGATAAAAAAGTCAGAAGAGGAGATTCTTGTTTGATATGCCGCTTCTGCGTTCTGAGACAAGATGCAAAATCTTTAGGTGACTTGCATTCTCAAATATTTGCAATTGATCATTGTCCCTGGAAATTTCTGAGTGGAATGAGTGTGACATTTTAAAAAATTTCATCAAAAAGACGTCTCAATGTATATGTTCGAAAAAAAACATTTGTAATGGAATTCTACCATGCTACAATTAAGTTGACCACTCATCCGGTTTCCCCCTAGACTGTCCCAGATTTAGACCTTTAAGTCCTGCCTCCTGGGAAATTCGACAATCTCAGGAACACTGGGACAATTGGTCACCCTAGCTATAGTAGTCTGGCTAAATAACACAAACCAGTTGTGTGAGCTTGGGTAAATCACTTCTCTTTAGGCCTCAGATTTCACATCTGTAAAATGGAGGAATTGGGATGCATCACCTCTAAGTATCTTTGCAAATCTCAAGTTCCATGATTCTTTAGAAGTGCATACTCTGGGTTTGACTCAGTATCTGGTCTTAGAGGTCACTAGAGATAGTTGCAAGGTCAAAGTTGTCCTCACTGATATCATCCTCCAAAGCCACAAAAGGTCTTCAGACATTCCTACCCTTTCTTGAATAAAAAACTAGACCTTTGTGAACCAGGCATTCATGTTGACTTAGCTATGAAGCTATTTTATTTCAAATATGCACCACTTTCTTGAGGTAAAGTTCCAGAATAGTGCTGCTCCTTTCATAAAGTAGTAATCCACTTTGCATTCTAAATTTGGTGCTATTTTCTCCTCCAAATTTTAAAGTGTTCTCCCTAGTTCTCTGACACTCAGCTTTGGTGAACAAGTCCATGTTCATATTTTCCACATTGTTCATGATGTTACTAGCAGAATTCAGACCACGCTACCCCAAAATATGGTGACTTGGAATATTGAATATTTGAAGCTGAAGGAATTTGAGAAATGCCAGATACAGAAAAGTTTCTCTGACCTCTCCTTTCTCCCCTGAAGCAGATCATAAGACCCCCATGTGAGAGGTACCCTCCTTATACCCAGAGGGAAGGAACATCCTCATCTCTGAGGATCACAGGACATCAAGAGGAATCTGAATGAACAGGCTTTACTAAGTTTTCCCTAGTGTACAACCCTTCCTTCATACCTTATTCCTATCATATTTTTCCACAACTTTCTACTCTTCATTCAGCCTAGGATAAAAACACTCAGGCTTAACCATTTCTTTGGGGTCCTCACTTCCATATGAAGATCCCATGTCACATGAAGCTTATTAAATAAATTTGTGTGCTTTTCTCCTGGTAATCTGTTTTTGTGAGTTTAATTTTCAGGCCCAGACAGATTCCTAAGAGGGTAGAGAAAAAGTTTTTCTCCCCTACATTACTGAGTTGATCAAATACCCTTGTAGCTTTTCAATGCATGTAGTTAGTTGGTCCTCGCATCATTTCAGTAGCCCTTCTTTGTACTTTTTCGGTTATGCCTTGTCTCTATGGAGACATAGTGACCTGGCACTCTGTGGTCTACCAGAAAAAGGAGAATAGTTTCTGAAATGGTAGCACATATTTTGTTGATTTTTACTGGCTGAAGTCTTGCACTGGGCCGACAGTTTCAGAGAATGGTCTATAATTTCTAGGTGGTTCCTTTTGGAGGCAGTGTAATATAGTGGGGGCGAGTTACCCATTTGATTTCTGGTCCTGGTTCTGCCACATACCACCTATATGACTTTGGACAAGCTATTTAACCTCTTGAGTGTAAACTACATGAGGGCAGAGACAATCCCAGCTGTCTGGTTTACAACATGTATTTGATGAATTACCTTCCTAGACTATAAATGGGGATAGCTCTCCCTACCTCCAAGGGTTGCTGTGAGGATTAAATGAGATTACGTATTGGCAAGTACGTAAGACTGCCTGTGTCATAGTGGACACTAAGTAAATGGTATGTCCCTTTCCAGGTGTTCCCACTGACTGACTTAGCACCTTTTCTGCCACTGCCCCTCTTCCTTTTTTCCAACTTTCTGAAGCACACTGCAGCCATGCATTCTTACCTTCATGATCTTTCCATTTGAAGTTCATCTTTCCTTCATCTGCATATCACCTATAGCAGTTGTACCTTCTTGCAATAGCAGTTAAGTCCAGTTTCCAATTTTTCCAACAGTCTTAGAAAAGCTTCATTGTAATCTACTCACCCTTGACCTCAAAGACATCAGTATCAGCCATCACCTCTTTCTCAGAGGTTTGGAACTGAAATCCACAGGGCCCTTTCTCTGAGCTCAGAGACACCAGCCCCAGGTGAGCAGTGCTCCCTCCTCAGAGGTCTCAGTTTCAGCTCTGTGGAACCCCCTTTCAAGTTTTTAAGTTTCAACACTTCCAACCTTTTCCCTTTGTTTCCCCAACCCTAGGCTCGGTAGCTGCTTCTTCCTGCTATCTTTTACCTCTGTGGTACTCTAGAGGTCTTGGTTTCTCCTTTCAGTCACCTAGGCAACAACTTTAGGCCTACTTAACAATTTTTTGTGCTAAATTCTCTCTGTTCAAATAACTGGTGTGGTTTCTGTCTCTGACTGGACCCGGACCTCCTCAAGGGACTGGCTTACAGAAGAAACTCACATTCTCCTTGGGCTTCTTGAGGGGTGAGACCTGTCTTACTCATCTTCATTTCATTGCTCCCAACTTCCTTCATACCCCCCATGCATTGCACAGTACCTGACACAGAGTCAGTGTTCAATAAACATTTGTTGAATTTTTTTTGTTTGTTTGATTGAACTAATTTGGTGAGCCCAATAAAACTGTTTCATTCTGGCATGTCTCTGAGTCATGAATAACGTTTTTTTTTTCCTGCTCAGACAGGTGAACTCCAGGATCTGGAAGTGAGTCATTGACGTAAAAATGTGTCTATGAATGAATGAACCTATTCCTTCTGACTTACTTAAAGTGTGGTCCTGGCACAACTTGCATCACAATCTGTTTTCTTAGAACCGTTTCCCAGGTGACTCTTAGAAACACTATAAAGTGTGGGGCAGCACCGAGAATTTAACTCCCTTTCTTTGACAGAGCCTCCCCTGGCTGCCGAGGCAGGATCCAGTGCCCCATCTCTGTACTCTCATGCTACCCACCCCCACGTCCCTTTATTATGGCACTCATTGAACTGGGTCATCTGTGCATTTGTCTTCTCCACTTGACCTGACTTCCTCCAGGGGGGGCTGGGTCTTTCATTTCTAGGCATCTGTAGAAGATATATAGTAAGCACTGGGATTGGTTTAAGGAGCAAATTAATGAATGTTCATATCATCAGTACTCATGGGGATTTCACTATACATGCTAACCTGATTATTTACAGAAATATGAGATAAAATCTTAGTGTTGATCTTCTACCATTTACTCTTCTCTACAATTTGTCCCTGTTATTCTTTGTTTGACCTTTTCTAAATCGTTTTATCATTACTGGTAATTTGCATTTACTCTACAGATATCGTTTCCTCTAATAACTTTTTAAGGATTATTAAAAGAAAGCCTACTAAAAGACAATTTTTGAAATGTTTGTTATTGTATTTATTCTAATTGTTATATAGTAAAAAGTAACTTTGAGCTTGTAGAGGGAAAACAATCAAAGAGTCCCACTTTTAGATGACCTGTCTGTGTTTGCTATTATATTGTTTCTTACAACAACCTAGATTTGAGTTGGCAACAGCAGACATCAAATAAAGTATACAGAGATGGAATCTCAGAGAAAGATCATGTTAATAGCAATTTCCAACTCTATGGGAAAGTGCATAAATTCATGGGCTGGCAAGGAAAATTGTCTCCCTTGACTCTTTTGTGGTATAATGAGGACCTTCTACATATTTTTTAAATGAAGATTTTAGAAGCTAGCAACAAAAAGAGATCATTTATATTTTTATGAATGGATGTTTTAAATCATTTTTCCACGCTATAGAAGATTTTAATATTTTTGCAGCTTAATTTTTCAGTCTCCTCTGGAGGAGATGTTCTGTTCTTTGTGAATTAAAGGGAGGTATAGAAATGCAAATGTTGCAGATTATAAAATTGTACAAAAGGACTGTCTGCTAAATTGATTTCAAGGCTATATGGGGCATTGTATGCTTAGACAAAGGAGAATTGGAAGTTAACAAAAAAAGAAGAGAGATTTAGGTAAAGAACTTAACGCAGAGAAGTGGGAATGGATGTGTAGCTTAATAAAAATGGATTTGTGTAGAAGTCAGACATCCAATTGTTCAATTTAATTATCTACCATATCTATTATATTTTTTACTTTCAAATTGCACCAAATATGTAAAATATCATTCTTTATTTTGAATGTGGGACAGTATGAGAGAAACTAATATAGGATAAAGTACAGAAAAGAATTCATGTCATGCACATTACATTAAGAGCAAATTTAGTGTCAATCAGGGTATATATACTGATATGAGAGTTCTGCATATGCAAATCAAGCCGGTGCTTTTAGAATTATTAAGATTATGCTGACAGAGAAGGATCATTTAGAAACTTGTCAGAGGTCTCATTTCAAGAGAGAAGAGGTGACAACATGGATTAAAAGGAAGAGTGATTAGTTTTAGGGAATGCTGTTAAGGTTTACAAAGACATCGAGCATCAGTTTATCTAGAGTTTGGATGCTTATTTTTAAATCATCCTTCCTCTTTCTCCTCTCTATCATCAGTGTCCTGGAAAGAGGTATTTTATTTATTTGTACTCTCTCGTTTTATTTATTAATGGGAACCCAGAGTGAGTTCTAGACTTGACGCATTTTAGAATGTGAGAGTAATCTTTTGAATTAAAGACTAAAGACAAGCTATTTCTCCTGGCTGCTGATTACATAGCTAACGCAAACCCATCAGCTTGCCATCTGCCAAGGGGAGAGTTCCTCATAAGAAATCACATGTGTCTTGGCAGAGACCATTGACCAACATTAGAAAACATGGCCCAAATTTTGTGTTCTGATGAGAGTCAGTAGCACCATCCTAAGCAATGATCATTATGAGCAGTTGTTATGTGAAAAGCACCACACTAGATGTTGCTACACAGTCAGAGGACCCTGGATTGAATGAGACATTGACCCTCAAAGGGGTTTAGAACTATGTGTAGAGGGAAACATGTTTCAAACTATTATGATGGAGTGAGCTGACTTTGAAGAGGGGAGAGAAGAGAGAGGCAGGTGGTGAGTATAAATTTATTGTGAAACTATAACTCTCTGACACCCAAAATGAAATATTGGTAGTGTGGTATGCTCTATTATTATTATAATTATTAATATTCTATCCCTTTGAACACCAGTATTAATTGGTCGTACACTGTGAAAAAGTGCTATCCTCAGATGCTTCCCTGGAACGATGGAAATGTATTAGTAAGCCTTGAGTCTTTATTTTTCTGTCTCCACTCCAAGTGTCTGGTTAATACTAATAGGCAGAGTTGTTTTTTGTTTTGTTTTGTTTTGTTTTGTTTTTCCCAATACTAACTTCCACAGCCACAGATTTTTCTTGTGGTTTTGTACTTATCTAGCCTGGTCATCTTCATGTTGTAGCCAGAAATAAGTCACAAAGAGGTTCAGATGGTATTTATTAGCTTTTTAAACTGATATGACTACAGGGACACATTTTATAGGTACGCAGAAATTCCTGCAAGCTTTGGGAACCTACAGACTACACGGCAGAATTCAAACCTGTCAGCTAATGGCACTGTAAATATCACTGATTATTCTCTCTTTTTAAGAGCAGTATTAACCACTCAATCAACTGACTAACTAAAAGGACAAGTGATAGAATAGGTGACTCTACTGCATTATCAAAGCTTTGCATTGCAGCTCAGAGAACACCTTTCCTAATAAGTGAAGTGTCAGGTCCTAATAACTGGTTGGTTTGGATATGGTAATCAGAAGTGAAGTAGTTAAAAGGATTGTTAATTTTTTTAAAAAAACCCTGATTAAGGGTCCGAATGAGACTTGGAAGAGGTCTGTAATGACGGTGTGCTTCGGGCAATGTACTTGCTACACAATGGGATATCCATTAGTTGCCATTGTCACACTTTCTTTGGTGTGAGAAGAGCATAGTAACATCAATATCTGAAAATTGGAGGGATACTATTTGTCAATAGAAGCACAGGTAATCTTTTCAGGGTGTTAAATTCAGGTGTGTGTGTGTGTGCGTGCGTGCGTGTGTGTGTGTGTGGTGGGATGACAGGATATACCAGTATATTGAAGGAAGCCTTTTGACCAGAGTGATCTTGCCCTTCAGATGCTTGCTTATTAACTTTCTTATCCTGTTTGACCCATTTGGCAGGAACACCATGCTCACAGGCCAAAGCTAATATATGAAGAGGGAGGACTAATAGGATTTTATTATTTATCGACATATGAGGATTGAATCTTCAATTGTTTTGGGGAGAGGGTGAGAAAAGCACTGTTTCTGTTTCTATTTCCTCTTGGTGAATTTGATGGGAGTAACTTTTGTTGGTTTGCCTAGTCAGGCTCTGGAAACAGTCTATTTAAAGCTGTGCCTAACACAATGCATGCCACGCAGTAGGAATTCAGGAACAGTTTCGTGTGAAAATGAAGGCGTTATGACATGTACAATAAGACAAATGGTTCGTGGACTTATTATCTAAAGGGAACAAAATCAGTGGGAAGTCCATGGAGTCTCATCCTGCATTAACATGCTTTCAGGATATGTACGCGAATAGTGCTAGTTGTCTAACAAAACTGTAGTCTAGTTGTGCTGCATATAGCAATCACTTGCTAGGGCAAATGGAACTGCTTATATGAATAATATAGTCTTTTGGCTCATGTGGGACAATAAAGCCACTTCATTAAAATGGTATTCACTAGATTCTTTGAAACAACCCATCTTGGGCCTATTTAGATTTGGAGAAAGTGATCCATTTAAGAAATAACATAAATTCTTAGTTTCAAATCATAAACTTCCTGTGATATATAGAAAGAGATATAACCAAGATTCAAACCATTCACTCCCCTAACAATTCATTCAAACATTTATTTATTCAACATACACTGGACATTTCCAATGGATGAATTGTGCTAAGAGTTGTGGGATAGGTTCCTAAGGGCAGAAACCTTGCTTATATTTTCTACATTGTATCACCAGCATCTAGCATAGTACATAGAATATATAGCATATGCTTAATTTATGCTTGTAGACAAATGAATGAATGAATAAGGGATGGGACAAATTCACACTGAAGTAATTATAATGCCAGAGAAAGCAAAACAAGTGGTATAAGCTAAGTGCTATGGGCACCAAGGGAAAGGTGCAGTGAACTCCACCTTGGGTAATATTTATCAAAAAGCCTTCAGGTAGAAGACAACATTTCAATCAATCCTTTTGGAATGAGTAAAATAGGACAGGCAAAAAAAAAACCACACTTACGTACACACAGACACACACACAGGAGGAAGGGCATTCCAGGCTACAGTAACATCACAGCAAAGGGTGTAGCAGTGTAAAAATGTATGCCATGTTTTGGGAATGGAGAGAGTACAGGGTGGTTAGAAGGGTATGCTGATGGATGAGGCTGGAAAAGAAGAGCAATGCCAAGTCACAGAAAGTTCTGAATGCCCCACTAATATAGTTGTGCACCATTGGAGGTTTTAGAAGAGGGTGATAGGATTCAACCTACTGACCAAGACTTTATTAAGCACCCATTAAGAGCCTATATTGCACTGTAAGGAGTATTTCTCTTTATAAAATCTACAGTTAGGATTTGTAGATAATTCTCATTTTTTTCAGAAAGTTTTTCCTGACCCAAGTCCATAGCACTCTATATTTACCTCGTAACACTTTTCACAGTGTAATTTAATTACTCGATTAGTTTTTAGTTTCTTCCACTGGACTGAGAGCTCAGTGAGGGTTGGAACAATGTTTACTTTGCTCATCATTGTAATCCTAGTGCTCATAACAGTCCCTGGCATGTAGTAAGTATTCAATAAACATCTGTTGAAGAAACAAATAAGAAATAACAAATAAATGAATCATTATTATTAGTTTGCTGTATCTACAAAATGCAGAGGGACCTTTATGGAATATTCCTACTGTGAAATGGAGATAATTCGTTTATGAGATTGGAGAGCTGTATCTCTTAAAGATGAAAGACCTGAAAAACAGCAGGTTTCTATGAGGTTCTGGGGACTCAGTTAACAAGGCAAGAGTTTCCTTTTAGTGTTGGAATTTTTCCAGGATGCTTTAAGTCTTAGGGTTGGCAGAGGAAACTTTGATGGATATGTGTTTATCTCTAAGATGGTGTGATAACTTCATAAGAACATCATTTACAGTCTTTAAGGAAGCTGTTGTGAAGATAGATTTGTTTGGCAAGTTTCAAAGGACAATTTAATTCAATTAATGTGTCTTTGAAGTACAGTGCATCCATGCAATAGTGATCTATTCAAAGTGTAGGAGCCCAGTAAATATTTGCAGAGCCCAGTAAATTATTTGTTGAATGCCTACTTTCATTTGTTGTGGGAGATTGTATTTTTTAGAGTGGTCCCATCCACATATTTATCTCGTCGTCTTTGCCATTGAAAAGTGAAGTCCGTGTGCTTTCATCTTGCAAGTGACTGAATGTTTGTAACTGCCTCCACCCATCAAGTAGGGTTAGAAATGAAGCTATGCGAATTTTGTCAAGGTCAGAAAAGATGATATGGCTTCTGTTTGGCTCTCTCTCTCCCTTTCGGAATAATTACCTACAGAAGCCAGCCACCATGGCTGTGAGGAAGCTAAAATGTTCCCATGAGGAGATCACATGGAGAAACACATGTAGAGAGGAACCAAGGCCCCTGGCCAGCATTAATCATCACACACATGAGTGAGTGAACCTTCAGATGATTCCAGCTTCCAGTCATTGATTCTTCCAGGTGAGACACCAGACTTGTGGAGCAGATACCAGTCATTCTCACTGTGCCCTGTTTGAATTGCTGAGCTACAAAAACCGTGAGCAATAGCAAGTGGTTACTTTTGCTTTATGCCACTTATTTTTGTGGTAATTTCTTACTCAGCAATGGAAAATGACTACACTTGTACTCTGTAGACCAGAGCCATGGCTTTTAACTTTTTTTTTTTTTTAAATCATAGACTTATTTGAAAATCTGATGAAAGCTAAGGTGACCCCCATGATCCTTCCCTTCTGGTGTTCACACCCTTATATAATCCCCTCAAGTGTGGATGGGACATTTGCTTGCTTATAACTAAGAGAATATGGTGAAGATGATGAGCTATCACTCCAGTGATTGTTACCTTTTTTATAGTCTGTTACCCTTTTGCTAGCAGATTCACCCTAGGGTCTTGCTGTCCTTGTTGGTCTTGATGAACCAAGCTGCCATGCATCCTACCACAATGAGGAAATGAATTCTGCCAACAACTAGAGTAAACTTGAAAGTAGATACTTCACCAGGCAAGCTTGAAGATGAGAACAGAGCCCTGGCTCATACCTTGATAGCAGCCTTACAGAGGACTCTGCTAAGCCATGCAGAGACTCCTGACCTACAGGAACTGCAAGATAATTTAAGCTATTGAATTTCTGGTAATTTGTTATGAAGCATAGAAAACTAATACAAAAACTAGGGATCCTATCTAAGAAAAATGTAGACCCACATATACATAGAATTCTTAAGCAATATTTTTGGATGTTTATGGATACCTGCTTCCCATGAATGGAGACTAGGTCAAGAACCATTGCTGTATATTTTTTGCCCTGTAGTCATATGCAAAAGCATGCCATGCCTAGAGGATTTGATTTGTGATGTTTTGTATTGCATATTTTATTTACTTGCTTAATTGTTTAATACCTTATAATTGACTATTTTCCACTTCAAGACTGAATTTTCTCTGCTTCTGCATCTTTGATCACAGATCATTGAAACTGTTTCACATTATTGTTTTACTCATAGAAGGAGTCCACCCCCAGTCACTTTTTCCATCTTCCACCCCTGCCTTTCTAGAGGCAAACCAGGGGAAAGATCAGCAGACTTCAGTAAACAGTAAACAAACAGAAACAGCAGATAGAGTGATGCTAATGATTTAATCATTGTGCAAATGCTAATGAACACAATCAAGTAAACGGTTGACAGTTTTTCTTATTTTTCATTGGGAAGTTAAATTTAAGATACGACAAAATTATTTCTTTTGATCATAATTAAAATTCAGTACAAATAAAAGTCTCTCTTCTGACGTTACTGTTAAAGCAAGTGTTTTCTTTACTGTCTTTCTTCATTAACAATTGCTATGCTCTAATAAAATTAGAGGACGTAGAAAATAATACCTATTATGAATTCTTTAACACTGGCATGCAAACATCCTCATTACAGCCAGTGATCTACGTTTTGTTGTTTAGATAAATGTCTGTAATTCTTGCCTTTTATTCTTACTATCCATTTCTTTGCTGAAGAAACACAATCAATCTCTGATAGTGTCAACTCCCATTTTTGATGGTACTGAAAGGAAGGGTCAATTTCCCTAAGGTCCAAATGAAATCTTAGGGGGAGCTCTTAAATATTTAGAAGCACAGAACACAATGACTTTCCTCCTTCTTTTTCCCTCAATTATGCAGTGAACATCACTTGCTTCCCTGGGTAAGGTAGCAAGCAAGTGTCTACACATCTCCCTGGAACCAGCTTCTGCACTCGAATATCTGGCTTGTGGAGATGTCCCCATCTGCCCCACATAGGGGGAAGGCAGCCTGCATCTGGGCCAAGAGTGGATGACATGGAAGAGTCCTCTTGCATGTTTGGTAAATGACAGTGGCACAAGTTGCATGCAGGCATGCTGGTTGACTTAATCTTTCTCTACTTTTCCAGTCACAAACAATTTGGCTTTGCCTATTAGTTTTTGTAGATACCATTAAAAAGAATACCATAGCTAATGTTATATCAGACCCAATTACGCTAGTGAACTGCTTCTATTTTTTTTTTTTCTTTCATGCTGTGGCATTTCCTTTCCCCTGAAAACACTCTTTCACTCAGTCTAGCAATTAACTGCTTGAACAGTATAATAAGGAAGCAATTAAGAGGTGACAGAGAAAAATTAACACTCCATTTCACATTAAAGGCTAAGTGAGTATCCTTGCCATTGTGAGTTAAATGTGTCTTTGAAAACCTGTAGTTTGGATGTATTTTCCTTTTGAATAAGGAGCCCAGCTCCATGTTTTTTGTCTAGCATCCCAATCTGAAAATGGATGATAACTAATTGGGTGCTGTCTGCTTAAACAGGCTATATTAATTGCAGTTTGTTCTCCTGTAAGTGTCAAGGAAAACAAAATCTTTGTAATGTGTAGGCATAATGTACGGCTGCCTTCATTTGAATATGCAGGCCATGTCCTAGTGCAAATAAAGCAAACTCCTGGATGCAATGTTGCCATGGCAGGCAGCATTTGCATAATAAATAACAGCTATCATGAGACTTTCTTTATGAAGTTCTCTGTTGTGTTGTCAGCTGTAAGGGCCTCCACTAAAGCAGCCAATATTGAGGAAGTAGAGTGTGTTTTGCTTGCAAATGCAACACCCCAACCCGAGTCACTGTCAAGAATACATTATTTTAGTGTTGCTGGCAAAATAGGATGGATTGTATTAAGTACATACATGGAATACAAGGTAAACTGTATCAACACACATCCACAAGATGACAAGAATATGACTTAACTCCAAGACATTTGGTTGGATTAAGTCAAGAACATTAGCTTACTCTCTGTGCCAAGGTCTTCCTGCATGGTATCTGCAATCTCATCCTCCATTACTTAAACCTGGGGCAAACAAGTTTAAAAAATTCTTTTTTTCTGGTTATAGAGATTGGAATGACATTTAAGGAGGGAGGATTTCTCAATAGCTTTATCCTGTGAGATTCTATTCTCATAATATTTTAAGGTTACTAGAAGTTTCTTGATGCTTATGGAGGGGCTTTCCTTTAGGCGCTGGGTAAATTTATTTTGAGTTGGTATTAGCACAGTTGACTGGAAAAAATCAGGTTATCTGCCTATTGACCATCATTTCTTTCTTCCCTTTGATAGCTTTCAGGAACACTTCTTTGCTGCATATTCCCTAGGTCTCAGAAGGACGGAAGTTTAATTGTGTGTAAGTGTATGTGTGTGTTTCCCAACCATAAACTGAAATTCATGGAGTGAGATTAATAAGAGCCTTGCCTTGCATGGATTTGTACATTCTGCCTATCTCTTTGGCCCAGATGAGATAATATAATTTTGTTTCTGATGGGGTTCAGGACATGCTATCCCAAAGTATGGTAACTTGGCATGTTGAATATTTTGAGCTGAAGGAATTTGAGAAATGGTAGGTGCAATAAGAACTTTGAGAACTTCCCTGGAAGCAGGTCACAAGATCCTCATGTGACAAGTGACCTCCCTATACCCACAGGAACAGAGCATGCCTATCTCCCAAGATGGAGGAACACGGAGAGGAATCGGAATGAATAGGCCTCGCTGTTTTTCTCAGTTTACTGCTCTTGGCTCCTACCTCTTTTTTTAAATTTTATTTTATTTTGTCATATACAATGTGGTTGATTATTGTGGCCCATTGCCAAAACCTCCCTCCCTCCTCCTTCTTCCCCTCCCTCCCAACAACCTCATATCTCTTCGCTTGTCCCATCAACTTCAAGGAATTGTAATTGTGTCTTCTTCCCTCCCCCCAAGTTCATTTGTATATTTATTTATTTATTTTTAGCTCCCACACATAAGTGAGAACATGTGATATTTCTCCTTCTGTGCCTGACTTGTTTCCCTTAATATAATTCTCTCTAGGTCCATCCATGTTGTTGCAATTGGCAGTATTTCATTCTTTTTTACAGCAGAGTAGTATACCATCATGTAGATATACCACATTTTCCATATCCACTTGTCTGATGATGGACATTTGGGCTAGTTCCAACTCTTAGCTGTTGTAAATAGTGCTGCAGTGTACATTGGAGAACAGTTATACCTTCAACTTGATGATTTCCATTCCTCTGGGTATATTCCTAGCAGTGGGATAGCTGGGTCATATGGTAGATCTATCGGCAATTGTTTTAGGAACCTCCATACCCTTTTCCATAGATGCTGCACCATTTTGCAGTCCCACCAACAATGTATGAGAGTTCCTTCTTCTCTGCAACCTCACCAGCATTTATTTTTCACAGTCTTTTGGATATTAGCCATCCTAACTGGGGTGAGATGGTATCTCAGTGTGGTTTTGATTTGCATTTCCCAAATGCTGCCTGAGGTTGAGCATTTTTTCATGTGTCTTTTGGCCATCCATATATCTTCCTTTGAGAAATGCCTACTTAGCTCTTTTGCCCATTTTTTAATTGGGTTAC
>NW_007731013.1:103245-104757 GCF_000696425.1 Galeopterus variegatus | reverse complement strand
TTTTCTCCAACTCTCTTGGTTGTCTTTTAACTCTGTTAATTGTTTCTTTTGCTGTGCAGAACTTTTCAGTTTGATATAATCCCATTTCTTTATTTTTCCTTTGGTTGCCCATGCTTTTGGAGTCGTATTCATGAAGTCTGTATCCAGTCCTACTTCCTGAAGTTTTTCTCCTATGTTTCCTTTAAGAAGTTTTATTGTTTCAAGATGTGTATTTAATTCTTTAATCCATTTTGAGTTGATTTTAGTATATGGTGAGAGGTATGGGTCTAGTTTCATACTCCTGCATATGAATATCCAGTTATCCCAGCATGATTTGCCCAAGAGGCAGTCTCTTTACCAGTGTATAGGCTTGGTGCCTTTGTCAAAGATCAGATGGCTGTAGGTGTTTGGGTTGATTTCTGGGTTCTCTATTCTATTGCATTGATCAGTGTGTCTGTTTTTATGCCAGTACCCTGCTGTTTTGGTTATTATACCTTTGTAGTATAGTTTAAAGTCAGGTAGTGTTATGCCTCCAGCTTTATTATTATTATTAGTAGTAGTAGTAGTAGTAGTAGTAGTAGTAGTAGTAGTAGTATTGCTCAGAATTGCTTTGCTTATGTGTGGTCTTTTGTTATTCCATATAAATGTCTGGATAGATTTTCCATTTCTGAGAGAAATGCCATTGGAATTTTGATGGGGATTGCATTGAATTTATATATCACTTTGGGTAGTATGGACATTTTCACAATGTTGATTCTTCTAATCCAAGAGCATGGGATATCTTTCCATCTTCTTGTATCCTCTTTAATTTCTCTCAGCAGTGGTTTGTAGTTCCTGTTATAGAAATTTTTCACAGCTCCTACTTCTTTTTGTCCAATCACATTTTTCCATAACTCTCTACTCTTCATCAAACCTTGCATAAAAACACTCAGGTTTAACTCTTTCTTCACGACTTCATTTCCTTATGAAGGCTCTTGTGTCACATAAAACTTATGTTAAGAACATTTTTGTGCTTTTCTATTGTTAATCTGTGTTTTGTTACAGAAACCCAGCCAAAAACCAAAAAGGGTAGGAGGAAAAATATTTTTTTTCTTCCCCTACAATCCCAAGGAAAGAAATCAGGAACACTACCACCATCACTTTTGCTACTACGTATTGTACACCTACTAGGCACCTGGCACTGTGTTTGAGTGATTTTGTGTACCTTATCTCATTTAATCCTTAAAATCCTCATAGTTGATTTTAGGCCTGAGAAAACTGAGGCTCAGAGTCCTTCAGTTCCTTAATAAGGGTCACAAAGTAAGGAACTCAAACAACTTTACAAGAAAAAAACAAGCAACCCAATTAAAAAATGGGCAAAAGAGCTAAGTAGACATTTCTCTAAGGAAGATATACAAATGGCCAAGAAACATATGAAAAAATGTTCAACATCACTCAGTATCCGGGAAATGCAAATCAAAACTACTCTGAGATACCATCTCACCCCAGTTAGGATGGCTAAAATCCAAAAGACTCTGAACGATAAATGCTGGC
>NW_007731013.1:98969-102635 GCF_000696425.1 Galeopterus variegatus | reverse complement strand
AAAAAAAAAAAAAAAAAAAAAAAAAAAAAAACGAGTCAGGATTTGAATATTGTGCTATTTCCCTCCAAAGCCCATGCTTTTTCCACTACACTTAGTGCCCCAAAGTAGTATTTTACTTAGTGCCCCAAGGTAGAATTTTAAGAACTAAACATTAATGAGAGTATCCTTAAACAATGTCTATTTTAATGACTTTTAATGACTTTTTTCCTCAAGCCAATGAAAATAACAATATTCATGATTCTGGAAAGAAAGGTGCAACAAATCTGGAGCTGATTTTCACCTCTTTATAGCCTGATTTATAAGGGCAAAGAAGTTTGAAAGAAGCCTGCTCTAAATGGAGGCCTAATAGGTTGTCTTTTATTTCCAAAAAGAGAGAGAAAGAGAGAGAGAGAGAGAGAGAGAAAGTGAAAAAAAGAACAGCAAAACCTCAACAACTCATTTTCAACTTTTAAGAGCTCAGAAAGGTAATCTAAGATATTAAAGACAATTTATTATCTTTTTTTTTTTTTTTTTTTTTTTTTACATTTCATCATCTTAGAATTTCCTTGCTCATGTTAGACCTTGCTGTCCAGGTGTCTTCGTACAGCAATTTTCTGTAGCCATGTTTTACATCTTAAAATAGTGACTCATAATGGAAATTGGGCATGAGGTGGCTGCAGCGTTAGCTAAAGAGCACCATTAGAATATGCTGTATTACAAAAAGTAAACACTTGGGTACTTCAGCTTTTAAAATGAAATCCTTAAAAGCAAGGTAGCTGTGGTAAATGCAGTAATAATATTTAATAATTGTGGAGAGAGTGGTGAAAATGGCAAAATGACAAACAGTTGGAGAACCTGGAAAGTTTGTGAAGTTAAGATCTGTCCTGTACTTTCCAGAAGGGTTTAGGTATCACAAAGAATTTCTTGCAACCTAGTTTCCTTTTTCTTCTTTGTGGTTCCTATCATCTCTGATCTGTTGTGGTATGAGCCATGGGTTGGGAGGCAAGGTTTTTTCCTCTTTCAATATTTATTTTAAATGAACATGTTCTTCAAGTTCTATCATTTCCTGTCCGGTAAGTTGTTCTTGAATTATTGAAATTTCTCTCCTCTGCCTGTTGATGGATTTATATTACCAAAGAGTCTAACTTTCTTTTACTCTTGAAAATAAGTCTTTGCAAATATAAAATCACTGTTCCCTTTCATTTCTCTGATAACAGTCCTTTCTCTGATAACAGTCAATCCTTTGGTGTGAAGCAGTAACAAATTCATCTTTCATTATTAGGAAGTAGTTGGGCTCTCTGACCATGAGTGAATTGGGTAGCATTTTCCCCAGTGCACATAATGTGTACATTTTCGTCTCACCCACAACTACATTTCAATGAATACTTTGAAAAGTAATTATGGAAGTACTAGTTTGATATACTGCTATCCAGTCAGGAACTTACACAAAGAAGCTCTTCATCTGATCACCAAGAGGATAAGTGGAGGTAGGGGGGATGAAAAAGAGAATTTATATGACATATTTCAAGTGTCCCCACTCATGTCAAAGACTCCAAGTATCGTGTATGTATATATATTTAAAAGTATGTACATAATAACTGTCCTCCAGAAAGCTTGAGAACTGTGTAAAATTTTTAAAGGAGTGAAAGGCGAGAATTCTGTGACAAGGTCGCCTCCATGAGACTTTTTGTGCAACTTAATGCCCTCTAAAGGGGAGAAAATTCTTTTTTTGATACTTGCTCCTCTATCTTCTCTAGTCTGCCACCCAGGGCAATGCAGAGAGCTCCCAATCTCTCAGTCCTTCTTTCCCGTTCTGCCTGGCTCTGGAGATACCAGACTCTCTAAAACTTATCACATCCACCACCACAGAAAAAGAAACAACATGTTCTCCAGGAAATTCTCTCCACCATATCCCTAAAGTTTTCTAAATTTGTCAAGGACATTGCAGCCAGTGCACTAAGACAATCCTTCACCAGGACATTTTCTTCTAAACTTGTCCATTGCCACTACCAAAGACATAAAAAGAGAGCTCACAAATACTTCCAGGATGAAGTTTTCCTTTTAAGAAATGTCCTATGGAAGTAACTTGATATGATCTGGTGATTGATAAAGTACAAAACAACAAAATCAGGAGTGCTTTTAGCTGGATTTTTGTATTATGAATTACAAAGGGATAGATATTAATTTGAAAAACAAAAAGCAGTGGAAAACAGTGGTGCCCATTTCTATGAGACACATTACATATATAGTCTGCTTATAATGTATGATCAATTTTTCTTTCCAAGTCCCTGATCCTCAGACTGGGAATTATTAAATTAAAAGGGTTTTCCTCCGAAAACCTACAGAGTGGGTGAAAATTTTTGCTAACTATGCATCCGACAAGGGATTAATATCCAGAATATACATATAATTCAAGCAATTACACAGTAAAAAAAACCAAATAACCCAATTAAAAAATAGGCATAAGCGCTGAATAGACATTTTTCAAAGGAAGACACACAAAGGGCCAACAAGTACATGAAAAAATGTTCAACATCACTAGTCATCAGGGAAATGCAAATTAAAACTACATTGAGATACCACCTCACCCCAGTTAGACTGGCTATAGTAAAAAAGACAGAGAATAACAAATGCTGGTGAGGGTGTGGAGAGAAGGGAACACTCCTACACTGTTGGTGGGTCTGTAAATTAGTACAACCACTATGGAAAACAGTATGAAGGCTTCTCAAACAACTACAGATAGATCTTCCATATGATCCAGTAATCCCACTTCTGGGTGTATAACCCTAGGAGTGAAAACCATCATGTTGAAGGGATACCTGCACTCCCATGTTCATCACAGCTCTGTTTAAAATAGCTAAGACATGGAACCAACCTAAATGTCCATCAATAGATGATTGCATAAGGAAACTGGCATATACACACCATGGAATACTACTCTGCCATAAAAAAGAATGAAATTTTCCCATTCGCAACAACATGGATGAGCCTGGAGAAACTTATGTTGAGTGAAATACACAAAGCACAGAGGGATAAATACTACATGTCCTCACTCATATGCGGGAGCTAAGAGAGAAAGAAGGAAGGAAAGAAAGACCACAGAGGTGCGTTGGACTTGCAGAGGGAGAGAGCACACCTTGGGCTACAATGTGGAGTGGGTGGGGAGGAGGGAGGCGGAGGGAGGTGGGGATAATTGGGTGTTGACCCGGGGTACAAAAGCAATGTGTGTTGATGGGTATGCTGCCAGTATGAGTCTGGCCCTCACATCATGCCACGAGAGGTGACAATCAGCTTTATGTCTCATGAATATTCATAATATTTTATTTTTAAAAAGGGCTTTCCTCTTTAGCTGAAAACCTGGAGTCTCTCTTGTCCTTTTGTTCTTCTGAATGCCACTCCCCCTACTGGTCCATAAACTTCATGTCTCTACAGCCATTTCCAAAACAAACTGTACTTCAGTGCGGGGTGACAGTTTTCAGCCCCAAATTTGATATAGATGGATACATTTGTAACTTGCCATTCTGTGATATAAGTCCAATTTGCTATAGCTAGATTTTAAAAAAATCTGGCTTCTCAATTCGTGTTTTCCTCAGCTACTAGTGGGGAAAAAAGCCAGGTCCTTTTTAATGACTTTCTCCATAGTCATCTACCTGCCCTACTCCATTACTACCCCCCCCCCCCCCCCCC
>NW_007731013.1:75563-98726 GCF_000696425.1 Galeopterus variegatus | reverse complement strand
CCCACTCAGTCTATTGACTTATGCTGGTCACTTTCTTTTCTAAATTCCACTCTCTTCGGCATGTGTCCAACCTGGGACAGGTTCCATGATGCTCCCCCCCGCGACTTTCCAGGCTGTTTAATCTTTTCAGACATTCCTCTTTCCTAATCAGATACCATAAAAGTATACTTCTCATTGTATGTCCGGTCCCCTTGGCGTGGAAGTGTGAGGGCAGCAAGGCAGAGAAAAATGTTCACGCTTCTAGCCCAGAGCCACCTTTCTAACCCTCAGATTTCCTCTTCCCCTTTGTTCTCTTTCCTGCCAGTCAAATTCTGTCTCATTACAGATAAATATTTTCGAGTGCCCACATTACATATAACCTCCACAAGATAAATTTCCTCTACTGGAAAAAAAGGAGAACAATTGCATTTCACATATAATTGAAAATGGGGTTGTTCATCACATACATGAAAACCCCAATCAATTATTTGTAGTTTGTCTTTGATCCTCACATCAGTGCCTTGCTGAACCCCTGCATTGCATTTAAATGTTACTTACTTTGTTGAAGAACGTTCTGGTGATGATTTTTGTATCTTTTTTGTAATCATTGGGACTAGTATATTTATCTTTCTAATTCTAATGCTGTCAGTTAAGCCTCATGAAAAGAAAATCACAGTTAGCTGGCCTCAGTGCTCTTATGGAGTCCTATATTGTATTATCACAGAACTTCAAAACATCTTAGCATTTTAGAGCTGGGAGAAACTTTAAGGTCATCTAGTCCAACACTCTAATTTTGCAAGTGGAGAAACTAAAGCCCAGAGAGAGGAAAGAACTCACCTCCGATCATATGCTGGTCACTGGCAAAGACAGGAGATGAAACTTCTAGTATCAGTGTCTCACTGTAGGCGCGTAGGGGCCTTTTCCCCACTGTCATGCAAGGACAGAAAACAAGGTACTCAGTCCAGCTAAAAATTAACATTAGACGTGGATTAAATTACAAAATTAACTTTAACACCCTTATTGCCCCAACACAGAAAATATAAAGAACACAGGAAAAAATTACGAATAGCATATTTGTTACTTACAGCCACTAGTACTTGCTTCTGTACGAAAGTGTTTAGATTTGTGACCTCAGATCTAATCCAGAAGCACAGCATGTGTCAGTTCACACTGTGTCATGTGACACAAAGCTACTTAATATAATATGACTCAGAGTGGCATTTCTATTGCACTGCATTGCAGTAGAAAGAAATAACACTTTCTTTCACAAGTGGATAATTATCTCTGCCAGTTGATATTGTTTTGCTATTTGGTAGAAATGGAAAACAGGTAAGTTCTTGAGTATGTATCCAGGATAAGGAATTTGTGGGAAACTTATTTGATAGGGTCACAGGAGTTCAAGCAACATAAATGAAAGAAAATATTGTGTTTAACGAAAGATGTATGTTTGTGTCAGGGCTTAGTAAACGATACCCCAAAGTATGGCACTTTGGCATGCTGAGTACATTAAAGGAGATTGGAAGGCTTCAGAAGCCTCAGAACCCAGGTTTCTCTGACCTTCTCCTACTCTCCTGTATCTTGCCCCTCTTTGTCCCCTGAAACGAGTCATAGAAACTAGAATTCCTCTTCCCCAAGTTAGGTCAGAGAAACTAGAACCCCTTCAGAGCAAGCAATAAAATCTACAAATATTACTCTATCTTCCCCCCTTTCTGTTTAGAAGCTTGTCAAAAGGAAATTCTCTGGTCTACACTTGTCCAATAATAGGTCATAAGACTCTTATTCAGGAAGGGCCCTCCCCCATACCTGAGAGGAAGAAATGCTATGACAGAGAGGCCAAAAAGAATTTGGAGGGGCCTTGCTAGGTTTCCCCACTCAGTCTATTGCTGTTATATCATTCCCTTTTTGTCCAGTCACATTTCTACACAGCTGTCTATTGTTCAACAAATCTATGCATAAAAATGAACAGTTATTCCTTGGGTCTTTGGTTCTTCATTCTGAAGTCTCCTGTGTTATGTAAAACTTGGATTAAATACATCTGTTATGCTTTTCTCTTGTTAACTTGTTTTTTGTTATAGGAGTGTTGCCGTGATGCTTATGATGGGAGGAAAGGATCACACGCTTTCTTCCCTGTATTTGCACTGAGAAGCAGTTTGGTTGGAAGACAAAGTGTAAAAAATTACATAGGAAACAACTTAATCAAGTAGGACAGGGATCGCAAGCTAAGAGGAGCTTGTTGAAAGTATCAGGGCAAATGTCTAAGCCTTCCTTATAGAGATATCCACAAGGAAGTTACATCAACAAAGGATGATAAATAACATCCGTAACATTAACAGTATACACTTATATTCTGAGCATTACTCTAAGCACTTAATATATATTTTTAAGTCTTTTATTTATCACAACTACTTTATAAGGCATCTACTATTTTAGTCATTTTACAGCTGGGGAAGCTGAAGCCTGGGAGGTTAGGTGTCTTAGTTTTCAAGGGATGCCATAACAAAGTACCATAAACTGGGTGGCTTAAAAAAAAAAATTTATTGTCTCACAGTCCTGGAGTCTAGAAGTCTGGGATCAAGGTGTCAACAGAGTTTGTTCTTTCTGAGGGTTTTGAAGGAAGAATCTTTTCCAGGCCTCTCTCTTTGGCTTGCAGATGGCAATCTTTTCCTTACGTATCTTTACATCATCTTCCTCTGTTCCCAAATTTCCCCTTTTACTAAAGACAACAGTTATATTGGATTAGGGCCCACGGTAACTTTAACTTGATTACCTCTGTAAAGACCCTCTCTCCAAATAAGGTCATACTCTAAGGTATTGGGTGTTAGGACTTCAATATATAAAATTGGAGTGGGAGCACACTTAAACTCAGAACACTAGACAATGGGTATAAAGTGAGTAGGAAAAGGAGAAGCTGCATTTCAACCCAAGCGGTTTGCTCCAAATCACTACTTTACAGCAACTATCAATTTTTAAAAATTTATTATTCTTTTTAAACACTTGACAAAATAGAGGCCCAGTAAGGTTAAGTGACTTGCCCAGTGTCAAATATAAGCTTTTACATGTTATGTAAATTTTTTTTACACTTTCATGGGTCTCTTAGAAGCTACTAAACTCTATAATGTTATCAAGGAGTAGTATTAGACCATATGTTACACATCAAAATTGGGTATTTTTACATTATGCCTGTCTGTCTTAGAAAATTTGGGTTTGATTAATTTTGGCTTCCAGAATAGAACTTCTGAAGAATTCAGATGCAGATTTCTTAGTGATCTATGTGTCTGAATCAGTTGTTTTTATCAAACATCTTTTACCTAATGTCCCAGATTTTCATAATTAAATGAAGGCAATTCAGAACATATGCAAACTGAAAGGCACTGAGTTAAAATTAGTTGATATCAGTAAGGCATATATAGTAATTTCATTTTTTAAAAAACTGATTATACCTATTTGTGGAGCACAGAGCTGACCATCAGCACCTTTGCCCAGGATGTGGCAAGCAAATCAATGCTATCAGCATGCCCACCACCTCAAATTGCAATTATTCCTTGTGTCCCCCACCCAACCTCTCTCCAAGCTCCTCCCCACTCCAACCCCGGCAACCCTAGGTCTGTTCTGTCTCTCTGCAAGTCCAATGAAACACTTTGGGCTTTCTGTCCTACCTTCTTTCTCTCTTAGTTCCCACCTACGAGCGAGGACATGGGGTATTTTTCCCTCTGTGTCAGGCTTATTTCACTTAAAATAATTTTGTCCAAGCTCATCCACATTGCTGCAAATGGCAGAATTTCATTCTTTTTTATGGTTGAATGGTATTCCGTTGTATGTATATACCACATTTTCCTTATCCAGTTGTCTGTCAATGGACATTTAGGTAAGTTCCATTTCTTGGTTATTGTATACAGAGCTGCAATGAAATTGGGAGTGCAGGTATCCCTTTCACATGATGATTTCCATTATTTTGGGTATGTACCCAGTAGTGGGATTGCTGGGTCATGTGGTAGTTCTATCTGTAGTTGTTTGAGAAACCACCATACTGTTTTCCATAATGGCTGTGCTAATTTACAGTCCCACCCACAGTGTAGGAGGGTTGCCCTTTCTCTACATCCTTGCCAGCATTTGTTATTCTCTGTCTTTTTTATTATAGCCAGTCTAACTGAGATGATATGATAACTCAATGTGGATTTAATTTGCATTTCCCTGATGATTAGTGATGTTGAGCACTTTTTAAAGTACTTGTTGGTCATTTGTATGTCTTCCTTCAAAAAATACTTATTCAGCTCCTTTCCCCATTTTTAATTAGGCTTTTTTTTTTTTTTTTTTTTACTGTGTAGTTATTTGAGTTCCTTGTATATTCGGAATATCAATCCCTTGTCAGATACACAGTTTGCAGATATTTTCTCCCATTCTGTAGGTTGTTTTTTCTTTTTTTCTTCTTTTTTTAAATTTTATTTTATTTTATCAATATACACTGTAGTTGATTTTCCTGGCCCTTTACCGAATCCTCCTTCCTCCTTCCCTCTAACCCCTCCATCAGCATCATATCTGTTCACTTATCTTAACAAGTTCAAAGAATAGTGATTGTTGTGTCTTCTTCCCCACCCCACCCCGTTTGTTTGTGTATTTATTTATTTATTTTTAGCTCCCACAAATAAGTGAGAACATGTGGTATTTCTCTTTCTGTGCCTGACTTATTTCACTTAATATAATTTTTTCTAAGTCCACAAATGTTGCTGCAAATGATAGTATTTCATTCTTTTTTTATAGCAGAGTAGCATTCCATTGTGTAGATATACCACATTTTCCATATCCACTCATCGGATGATGGACATTTGGGCTGGTTCCAACTCTTGGCTATCGTAAATAGTGCTGCAATAAACATTGGGAAACAGGTATCCCTTCGACATGATGATTTCCATTCCTCTGGGTATATTCCCAGCAGTGGAAAAGCTGGGTCATTTGGTAGATCTATCTGCAATTGTGGAGGAACCGCTATACCATTTATCATAAAAGCTGCATGATTTTTCAGTCCCACCAAAAGTTTAGGAGGGTTCCTTTTTCTCTGCATCCTCACCAGCATTTATCATTCTCAGTCTTTTGGATATTAGCCATCCTAACTGGAGTGAGATGACATCTCAGTGTGGTTTTGACTTGCATTTCCTGAATGCTGAGTGATGTTGAGCATTTTTCCATGTGTCCACTGGCCATTCGTATATCTTCCTTTGAGAAATACCTACTCAGCTACTTTCCCCATTTTTTAATTGGGCTACTTGTGTTTTGATCTAAAGTTGTTTGAGTTCCTTGTATATACTGGATATTAATCCTTTGTCAGATGTATATTTTGCAAATATTTTTGCACACTCTGTTGGTTGTCTTTTAACTCTGTTAATTGTTTCTTTTGCTGTGCAGAAGCTTTTTAGTTTGCCATAATCTCATTTATTTATTTTTCCTTTGCTTCCCCGTGCTTTTGGGGTCATATTCATGAAGTCTGTGCCCAATCCTACTTCCTGGAGTGTTTCCCTTATGTTTTCTTTAAGGAGTTTTATTGTTTCAGGGTGTATATTTAAGTCTTTAATCCATTTTGAGTTGATTTTGGTATATGGTGAGAGGTATGGGTCTACTTTCATTCTCTGGCATATGGATATTCAGTTTTCCCAGCATCATTTGCTGAAGAGGCAGTCTCTTCCCTAGTGTGTACACTTGATGCCTTTTTCAATGATCAGATGGCTGTAGGTGTATGGGTTTATTTTTCAGTTCACTATTCAATTCCACTGATCTGTGTGTCTGTTTTTATACCATTACCATGCTGTTTTGGTTATTATAGCTTTGTACTATTATTTAAAGTCAGGTAGTGTTATGCCTCCAGCTTTATTATTTTTTTTGCTCAGAGTTGCTTTGGCTATATGTAGCTTTTTGTTATTCCACATAAATGTTAAGATAGTTTTTACCAATTCAGAGAAAAATGTCATTGGAATTTTGATGGGTGTTGCATTAAATTTGTGTATCACTTTCGGCAGTATGTAAATTTTCACAATGTTAATTCTTCCGATCCAAGAACATGGGATGTCTTTCCATCTTCTTGTGTCCTCTTTAATTTCTCTTAACAGTGGTTTGTATTTCTCTTCATAGAGATTTTTCACATCTTTGGTTAACTTTAGTCCTAAGTATTTTATTTTTTTGGTGACTATTGTAAATCAGCAAGCTTTCTTGATTTCTCTTTCTGCACGTTCACTATTGGAGAATAGAAGTGCTACTGATTTTTGTGTGTTGATTTTCTATCCTGCAAATTTGCTGAAAACTTTTATCAACTCTAAGAGTTTTTTGGTAGAGGCTTTAGGCTGTTCAATCTATAGGATCATGGCATCTGCAAACAGGGACAGTTTGACTTTATCTTTTCCAATCTGGATGCCCTTTATTTCCTTCTCTTCTCTGATTGCTCTGGCTAGTACTTCCAACACTGTGTTGAATAGCAGTGGTGAGAGTGGGCATCCTTGTCTAGTTCCTGTAAGCTTTTCTCCATTCTGGGTGATATTGGCAGTGGGCTTATCCTATATGGCCATAATTATGTTGACATACTTTCCATCTATACCTTACTTGTAGAGAGTCTTTATCATGAACAAATGCTGAATTTTTTTAAATGCTTATTCAGCATCTATAGATATGATCATATGGTCTTTGTCTTTGCTTTTATTGATGTGGTGTATCACATTTATTGATTTGTGTATGTTAAACCAACCTTGCATCCCTGGGATGAATCCCACTTGATCATGGTGTATAATTTTGTGTATGTGTTTCTGTATTCTCCTAGCTAGTACTTTATTGAGGATTTTTGTGCCTATATTCATCAAAGATATTGGCCTGTGGTTTTCTTTTTTTTGTTGTTATATCTTTGTCTGGTTTTGGTATCAGGGTGATGTTTGCTTCATAGAATGAGTTTGGGAGAATGGCCTATGTTTCAATCCTTTGGAATAGTTTGTAGAGAATTGGTATTAATTCCTCTTTGAAGGTTTGGTAGAATTCTGCAGTGAACCCATCTGGTCCTGGGCTTTTCTTTGTTGGGAGCCTTCTGATAACAGCTTCAATCTCTTTTATTGTTATTGGTCTGTTCAGATTTTCTACATTTTCTTGTCTCAGTTTTGGTAGTTTTTGTGTGTCCTGAAATTTATCCATTTCCTCCAGATTTTCAAATTTGTTGGCATATAGTTGTTTATAATAGTCTCTAATGATTCCTTGTATTTCAGATGTTTCAGTTTTAATATTGCCTTTTTCATTTCTAATTTTTTTTTATTTGGATCTTCTCTCTTCTTTTTTTAGGTAGCCTTGCTAATGGTTTGTCAATTTTACTTATCAATTCAAAAAGACAACTTGTTGATTCATTGATCGTTTTTATCGTTTTTGGGGGTTTCTATTTCATTAAGTTCTGCTCTGATCTTAATGATTTCTTTCTGTCTGCTATGTTTGGGTTTGGATTCTTCTTGCTTTTCTAGTTCTTTAAGGTGAAGTGTTAGGTTGTTCACTTGCCATCTTTCCATTCTTCTAAAGTAAGCATTTAATGCAATAAATTTCCCCCTTAGTACTGCTTTTGCAGTATCTTACAGGTTTTGGTATGATTTATCATTATTTTCAATCGTTTCAATAAATTTTTTGATTTCCTGTTTAATTTCTTCTCAGACCCATATGTCATTAAGTAGAATGGTGTTTAATTTCCACGTGTTTGTATAGATTCCAGAGTTTTTTTATTAGTGATTTCTAATTTTAATCCATTGTGATCTGAAAAAATACATGGAATAATTCCAATTTTTTTAAAATTTGTTGAGACTTGATTTGTGACCTAACATGTGGTCTATCCTGGAGAATGTTCCATGTGCTGATAGGAAGAATGAATATTCTGAGGTTGTTGGTTGGAATGTTCTGTAGATATCTCTGAATTCCAATTGGTCTAAAGTGTTGTTTAGATCTTCTGTTTCTCTGCTGATTCTTTGTCTAGACAGTTTGTCCAATATTGAGAGTGGGGTGTTCAGGTCTCCTGCTATTATGGTATTAGTGACTATCTCATTCTTTAGGTCTAATAGAGTTTGCTTTATAAATCTGGCTGATCCAACATTGGGTGCATATATATTTATGATTGTTATGCCTTTTTGATGGACAAATCCTTTTATCATTATATAGTGGCCTTATTTTTTTATGGTTTTTGGTTTAAAGTCAATTTTATCAGATATAAGAATTGTACTAATTTACAGCTCATTTTTCCTTTCTATTTGCACAATATACCTTTTTCCATCCTTTCACTCTTAGTTTATATGTGTCTTTATAGGTCAGGTGACTCTCTTGAAGGCATCATACATTTGGGTCCACCTTTTTAATCTAGTCAGTCAGTCTGTGTCTTATGACTGGGGAATTTAATCCTTTTACATTAAGAGTTGTTATTGAAAAGTGTTGAATTACATCTAGCATTTTATAGATTTTTTTGGATGTCCTAAGTATCTTTTGTTCCTTTCTTTCTGATTTACTGTTTCTCTTCTGTATTTGTTGGTTTTGGGGGTGGTAGATAAACTTTTATTCTCTTTATTATTAGCATTTTTATTTTACTAGTGGGTTTTTTTTGTTGTTTGTTTGTTTGTTTGTTTTAGCATTTATGGCTTTGGTTGTTGCTTTTCAGGTACCAAACCCAGTACTCCCTTTAGAATTCCTTGTAAGGCTGGCCATGTGGTTGTGAACTCCTGCAGTTTTTGTTTGTTTGTTTTTTTTTTTTTTTATTTTTAAAATTTTTATTTTGTCAATATACACTGTATATGATTATTATGGCCCATCACCGACACCTCCCTCCCTCCTCCCTCTCTCCCCTTTGTTTGTTTTAAAAATATACTATTTGTCCTTTATTTCAGAAGGATAGCCTTACTGGGTAAAGTATTCTTGGCTGGCAATCTTTGTCTTTTAGTATTTTCAATATATCATCCCATTCTCTTCTGGCTTTTAGGGTTTGTGATGAAAAGTCTGATGTTAGTCTGATTAGGGCTCTCTTATAGGTGACTTGACGCTTCTCTCTTGCAGGTTTTAAATTCTCTCTTTGTCTTTGAGTTTTGCCAATTTGACTATAATATGTCTTGGAGAGGACCTTTTTGGGTTGAATATGTTTGGGGATCTTTGAGCCTCCTGAGTCTGAAGATCTGTGTCTTTCCCTATACCTGGGAAATTTTCTACCATTATTTCATTGAATATATTTTCAATGTCATTTCCTTTTTCCTCCCCTTCTGGTATACCCATGATTTGGATATTTGAGTGCTTAAGGTTGTCTGTTATCTTTCTTAGATTTTCTTCAATGTTTTTAATTCTTTTTTTCCTTTTTTCTGTCTGCCTGTGTTATTTCAAACAGCCAGTCTTTAAGGTCAGAAATTCTCTCTTTTGCTTGTTCTAGCCTGCTGGTTTAACTCTCTGCTGTGTATTTTATTTCATTGAATAAATTCTTCAGCTCTGCAAGCTCTGCTACATTCTTTATCAGGGCATTGACTTCTTTGTGCATTTCTTCTTTCAGGTCCTGTATGCTTTTTTTCATATCATTGTGTTATCTTAGTTTTCTTGTATCTTATTAGTTTCTTTAGAATTGGTGCTCAAAATTCCTTGTCAGTCATTTCAGGGACATCCTGTTCTATAGGATCTAGAGGTTGAGAGTTATTTTTACCCTTTGGTAGTGTACTTTCTTGATTTTTCATATTTCTGGTATCTTTCCTTTTGTGTTTAGTCATTGTAGCAGGGTATCTCATGGTCTACTCATTTGACCCTAATTTCTGGCTAGGTTCCTGCCAGGTCTGCCAATTTTTCACAGCTGCCTTGGTGCCTGTGGGTGGGAGGCTCAGGTCTCTCTGGGCTTTGGGGACTTGCCTGGCCTGGGAGTCCCACAGCAGTGACTACCTGTTTTGACACAGGCTTGGGGCCCTGTGGGCCTAGTGGCTTTAGGGCCTTTCTGGGTGGTGCACACTGGCCTGGGATGGGGGTCCTGCAGCAGCACCTACCAGCTCCAGCATGGGTGCCTTGGGGGGCACGTGGGCCTGGCACCTCTCTGGGCCTCTCTGGGGGCCGTCTCTGTAGGTTGTCTTTTCACTGTGTTGATTGTTTCCTTTTCTGTGCAGAAGCTCTTTATTTTGATAACATCCCATTTTTTAATTTTTTTTCTTTTGTTGCTTTGCTTTCGAGATCTTATTTATAAAGTTTTTGCCAAGTTCTACCTTTGAAGTGTTTTCGCTGTTTTTCTGTAGTAGTTATATAGTTTCAGGTTTTATATTGAAGTCTTTAATCCATTTTGAGTTGATTTTGGTAGATGGTGAGAGGTGCAGTTTCACTCTTCTGCATACAGATGTCTAATTTTCCAAGCACCATTTATTGAAGAGGCAGTGTGTTTTCCTCAATGTATGTTCTTGTTGCCTTTGTCAAACATCAGTTGGGTGTAAGTTTGTGGGTTGATTTCTGGGTTCTCTATTCTGTTCCGTTTGCCTGAGTGTCTATTTTTTTGCCAGTACCATGCTGTTCTGTTTAATATAGCTTTGCAGTACAATTCAAAGTCAGGTAGTGTTATGCCTCTGGCATTAATTTTTACTCAGGATTGCTTTAGCTATTTGGGGTCTTTTGTTATTCCATATGAACACTAAGATTGTTTTCTCTCTTTCTCTGAAGACTGTCACTTGTATTTTGATGGGGATTACATTGAATCTGTAGGTTGCTTTTGGTAGTATGTACATTTTTGCAATGTTGGTTCTTCCTATCCAAGAGCATGCAATGTCTTTCTACCTTTTTGTGTGTTTAATTTCTTTCAGTAGTGAAGTGTAGTTCTCATTGCAAAGATCTTTCACCTTCTTAGTTAAATTGATTCCTGGTTTTTTGGTTTTTTTTTTTTTTTTGGTGACTATTATAAATGGGCTTACTTTCTTGATTTCTTTTTCTGCTAGTTTGTTATTGGAGTATAAAAATGTTATTGATTTCTGGATGTTGATTTTGTATCCTACAACTTTACTGACATTGTTCATCAGCTCTAAGAGTTTTTTGGTAGAGTCTTCAGGTTTTTTTTATGTATAGGATCATGTCATCTGCAAAGAGGGACAGTTTGACTTCTTTTCCAATCTGGATGCCCTTTATTTCTTTCTCTTTCCACATTGCTCTGGCTAGTACTTCCGATACTATGGTAAATAGGAGTGGTGATAGTGGCCATCCTTGTCTTGTTCCTGTTCCTGATGTTGGCAGTAGGTTTGTCATATAGTGTTTTTCTTGCGTTAAGATACTTTCCTTCTATACCTAATTTGCTGAGAAACATTATCATGAAGGGATGTTGAATTTTGTTGAATGCTTTTTCTGCATTTATTGAGATAATCATATGGTTTTTTTCCTTGATTTTGTTGATGTGGTGTATCACATTTATTGACTTTTTATGTTGAACTATCTTTGCATCCCTGGGATAAATTCTGCTGCATCATGTGTATAATTTTTTGGATGTGTTGCTGTATCCTGATTGCTAGTACTTTGTTGAAGATATTTGCATCTATTCTCATCAGAGATATTGGCCTGTAGTTTTTATTTTTTGTTGCATCTTTGTCTGGTTTTGGTGTCAAAGTATTGGTGGCCTCATAGAATGAGTTTTGGAGAATGACCTCTGTTGCAATTTTTTGGAATAGTTTGAAGAGAATTGGTATTAATTCCTCTTTAAAGGTTTGGTAGAAGTCAGCAGTACAGCCATGTGATTCTGGGCTTTCCTTTGTTGGGAGACTGCTGATTATTGCTTTAATCTTGTTGCCTGTTATCAGTCTGTTCAGGTTTTCTATTTCTTCTTGGTTCAGTCTTGGTAGTTTGTGTGTGACCAGAAATTTATCCTTTTCCTCCAGGTTTTCAAATTTATTGGCATATAGTTGTTTGTAATAGTCTCTAATGATTCTTTGTATTTCTGTGGTGTCAGTTGTAATGTCTCCTTTTCCATTTCTGATTTTTGTTAATAAGGTCCTCTCCCTTCTGCGTGTGTGTGTGTGTTGCTGTTGCTGTTATTAGCCTAGCTAATGGTTTGTCTATTTTGTTTATCTTCTCAAAAACAATTTTTTTGTTTGTTTCATTGATCTTTTGTATCATTCTTTGAGTCCCTATATCATTTAGTTCTGCACTGATCTTAATTATTTCTTTCCATCTACTAATTTTGGGACTGGATTGTTTTTACTTTTCTAATTCTTTGAGGTGCACTGCTAGGTTATTTATTTGAAATCTTTCTATTGTTTTGGTGTATGTGTTTATTACAATAAACTTCCTTCTTAGTATTGCTTTTGCTGTATCCCACAGGTTTTGAAATGTGTCTTTATTTTCATTGGTTTCAAGAAATTTTTTGATTTTCTGCTTAATTTCTTCTTTGATTCATAGATAATTCATCACCTGGAAATCAAGGATGAGGTTGATTTCCTTTCCCTGACTGATCTCCTACTTTACATTACATCTGAAAACAGGAAGACCTAGGAGATTTTAAAGTGTGGTGGTGGTGGTGGTGGTGGTGTGTGTGTGTGTGTGTGTGTCTGCTGTACCGTACATCGTGTGTGTGTGTGTGTGTGTGTGTGTGTGTGTGTGTGTGTGTGTGTGTGTGTTGAAAGGTGCTGTTGGGGACTGATGATGAGAACCAAAGTTAGAGAGGTAGTGAAGGTGAGAAGGTGATGGGGAACTACTGCAGGATTCCCCAGGTGAAAAAACTTTGCTACTGCTTCTCTGTAGGTGCTGGATTGGAGTGGGGGCAAGTCTGAAGGGAAGGAGACAAGTTAGAGAGTTGTAAGTGTAATCCAAGTAACAGCTGATGAGAACTTCAATTAGAGTAGGTGTCATGGGCTAAATCTGCCCCACCACCTGTTTTTGGAAATGAAGTTTTATTGGAACGAATCATGCCCATTCATTTGTATATTGTCTTTGGCTGCTTTTAACTACAATCGCAGAGTTGAGTTGTTACAGAGACCATATGGCCCACAAAGTCTAAAATATTTACTATTTGGTCTTTAACAGGAAAAATTTGCCAACATCTAAACCAGAGTAATGGCTGGGAATGAAGAGAAGTGAATGATTATAGACATTCAACAGATGGACACTTTTTCTTGAATTTCGCTATTTTACTTCTTATTTATTAAAATCTTTAAACATGTGGAAAAAGGGAATATTGTAGTGAATACCTATCATCTAAATTTAACATTTGTTAATGTTTTGCCACATGTGGATCAACTATTTTTGTCTGAGGTGATACAAAGTAAATAATAGATATTTAACCCATAAACACTTCCATATGAATCTCTAAAAAAATTAATAACACTTTTTCACATAACCATAGTGTACTTTAAACACCTAACATAATTCATATTAATTCCCTAATATTATTAACCATCAATTTTCAATTTTTTCAGTTCCACAACTATTTCTTCTAGAATAGCCTTTATAGAGCTCTTATTGATCTTCTTATATTGGAATCCTTATGCAAATAGGTTTCGAGAAATGCACATCAACCCTGAGAAATATATATTATTACTCTTTTCATTTTACGGACATGAACATCAGTACTCAGAAGATGTGTGGATAAAGAAAATGGGGTATATATACACAGTGGAATACTACTCAGTCATAAAAGAGAATGAAATTCTGCCATTTGCAGCAACATAGGTGAGCTTGGAAAAAACTATGTTAAGTGAAATAAGCAAGACACAGAAAGAAATACCACATACTCTCACTCATATGTGGAAGCTTAGAAAGTTGATTTCATAGGAGTAGAGAGTAGAATAGTGATTGCTAGAGACTGATAAGGGGAGGCGGAGGGAGATGGGGAGAGTAAGGTGAGTGAATACAAAATAGTAGAGAGATAGGAAGAATGGGATATCGTGTTCTATAGTGACATAGGGAGACTACAGTTAACAACAAAGTATTATCTTTGAATAGCTAGTTGAGATGATGTTGAATGTTCTTAAAACAAAGAAGTGACAAAGGTTTGAGGTGATGGATATACTAAGCACCCTGATATGATCACTGCACACATTATGAATGGACACAAATATCACACTGTACTCTATATATACAATTATTATGGATCAATTAAATGAATAAATTAAAAAGAGGGGAAGAAGAGAAAAATGAAGAGTAGAATAGTGGTTACCAGAGGCAGGGTAAGGGAGAAGGAGGGGCAGCCAGGGAAAGGTGGTAGACCAGTACAAAGACACAAAGTTACATTCATTGGAGCTGTATTAATAAGGAAAATGGAGAACGGAAGACTATAATTTAAATGACTGTTCTAAATTGAAACGACTTGGTTTGCCTATGATATATTAAAATAATAAAGCATTTCATATATTAACAAAACAAAAAGTCACAAAGTTACAGTTAGATAGGAAGAATAAGTTCTGGCGCTCTAGGGTGACAATAGCTAATAATATTGAACTGCATATTTCAAGATAACCAGAAAAGAGGACATTGAATGTTATAACCACAAAGAAATGATAGATGTTTAGGTGACAGATATGTTAACTATTCTGGTCAGATCATTATACAATATATTTATGTATTGAAACAACAAACTGTACCCCATAAACATGTACAATGAAAAACAATAAAAATTTTAAAAAATCAGTACTCAGAGAAGTTACTTTCTCCAAATTACATAGCTAGTAAATAGCAGAGCCTGTACTTGAACCTGGACTGTCTTTTTCTAAGTATTATGCCTTACACTGCATGCTTTAAAGAACTTGGTGCCTAATTGTGAGTTGTGAAGGAAAGAGTAGAGGTCAAGGATGAAGCCGAAGCTTTGGATTGAAGAAGTGGAGGTTATTCACCGAAAGAGAATTCAGAAAAAAAGAGCAGGTTTGGGGTCAAAGATGACTTCAGTTTTCAAACATTTGAGTCAGAAGTGTTGATATGATATAAATACAAGTTTTAGAAAGAACTCTCTGGGGGCAAGGAGAAAACAAATTGTGAGAGAGCAAGGATAGAAGCAAGGAGACTAACTAGGAGGCTATACTGTGGTCATGATGAGAGATGATGATGTTTAAACTGGGGGGGTGAGAAAGATGGAGAGAAATGGATGGAACCTCTGTGGCACTTTGGTTCCATTGGCTGAGATAGGAAACAGTGGAGGAGGAAAATTCAAGAGAAGGTCAGAGTGACCAGGGTGTAAAGCATGAGGCAGTGGGTGGTGAAAGAGGAAGTTGGGGAGATGGGCACCAACGGGAATGAGTTTAGAGTTTCTTCTAAGGGCAATGGGAAAGTACTGACAGGTTTGAAGGAAGGACTTATGTTTTTACAAATTCACTCTGACTTCTCTATGGGAAGTGGATAAGAAAAGGCAGGAGTGGAGGCCATTTAGAAAATGATTGCAGGGGCCGCCCCGTGGTGCACTCGGGAGAGTGCAGCGCTGGGAGCGCAGCGACGCTCCCGCCACGGGTTTGGATCCTATATAGGACTGGCCGGTGCGCTCACTGGCTGAGCGCGGTGTGGGCAACACCACACCAAGGGTTGTGATCCCCTTACCGGTCACGAAAAAGACAAAAAAAAAAAAAAATTAAATGATTGCAGTGCTCCAGGTGAGAAAAGACAAGGACCTGAACTAGAGCAGTAGTAGACGGGATAGAGAGGAGGAGACAGGTATGAGAGATGTTAAGGCATTATAAACAAAAGGTGCCATGGAAGGGGATTGTGGCAGTTTAACAACATGTCCATGATTCTTTGACACTCCTGCCATTGATAGGTGGGGTCTATATCTGCTAAAAATCTAGATGGGTTTGTGGCCACTTTGGCTAATAGGATATGACAGAAGTAACACTACGTAACTTCCAAGGCCTGGTTATAAAAGGCCAATCAATTCCATCTTGTTCTCTGGAACATTTGATGTTGGAGTTCTGAGCTGCCATATAAGAAGGCAAACTACCCTGAGATGGATATGCTGGAGAGGGCACAGGTAGCCTTTCCTATGGATAGTCCTAGCTGAACCTGTTCTTCAGCCATTCCAGCCCAGGTGTAAGAAATGAGAGTGATGGAGCCATCTTGGAAGTGAGTCCGCCTGCTGCAGGTGTTTTAGCCCCCAGCTGCTCACATTACTCCACCAGTCAGTTGAGTCATGGAACTGAGCCCTAGCCATCATGAAGTAGTGGAGAGCTGACCCTGCTGTGTCCTTTCCAAATCTTGACCCACAGAACTTGTGAGCAAAAGAAAATGGTTGTTGTTTAATGCCACTGAGTCATGGGGTTGTTTGTGATGCAGCTATTAATAATCAGGACAGGTCTGAATATAAAGATATATAAGGTATGGTCTTTGCTTCCCAGGAGTTTACAAATTAAGGAGGAACATGAAAAAAATACACAAAAATAAAAGAATTATAGAAAATTGTTAATAGTTGCATAAGTCATGTGCTATGAAAATGCTGGGCAAAAGCAATTAATAATAGCAATGGCTAACTTAATGCCAGTGCTCTACAGGTATTTTATACATTAAATATATAAGGTCTCATGTATTTACTTCTCACCACAGGCCTATGAGACATAGCCACTTATTGAGCCTGTTTTCACATGAGAAAAAATAAGGCACAAAGAGAGTAAATAACTTGCCTAAGTTCTCAACAATGAACTTGAACCTATATACTTGGCCTTAAGAGTTCTTGCCTAGTACCTCTAAGGTATAATACTGCTTTTAGTTATGGGATGTTACTCACTGGATAATAAGTTAAGCTGAGACTCACAACCCATGTTATCTTCCACAGGAAATTTTAGATTAGTCTTTTATTGATAGGGGAATTATGGAAAAACCCAATCCTCCTTGTGATTAAATAAATTATACCAAGTTTCCCAAATTCACTCCTTCCTTCCTTCCTTCCCTTCCCTTCCCTTCCCTTCCCTCCCTTGTTTCCTTCTTTCTTTTTTCTTTTTGCTTGCCTCTTCACAATTTTCTTCTGTCTTTAGTTAAAATTCCATATTTTCTTCCAAAATAAACTTCATTTGACAGTCCTCAGTTTCTACATGCATGCAAAAAGTGAATGGAGCTTATGAGACCAGCATCCTGCAGCTACAAAGCAGCAGCAGCATGTTGTGGATTGTAAAGAGAAAGCCACTTCGGGATTATTCCATGCACCTCCTCTTTCACGGGGTCATTCTCACTAACCTGCCTTCTTGGAACATTTCTCCCTGATCTTGAATTTGATTCTTTTATTGGCCTAACGATATTGCTCAGCCTGGGCAGACTCATTACTTTACTCCCATTGCTGCTCAACAATCTTTTTACTTATTACTTTGGATTTTCCAGGAAACTCCTGCCAGTAATCATTCCAAACTCTCCTGATGTTTTCACCCCTCCCTCCTACTGTATGGTGATATGAGCTCCATATTCTACCTCCTCAACACGACTCTCCGCATACCTGGCCTCTCATTGCTTCCCAGCAAGTCTCAGAGGAGGATGTGCTTCCTCTTTCTGAGGCTCCTATCTCACTGGTGGTCCTGACACCATTGTGTTTCACCACTTTCAAAATAATGTGTCTCCAGTTACCTCCTTTGTCAGCTATCTTCAGTCTCTCCTAAGGAAAAAAAAAATTACAGGTGTTCTTTCTCTTTAAAGGCAAGCAATCACATTTCTCTTGGTCCCACACCACAGGTTAGTTATAGGTTAGTTTTGGTTTATTTTTCTCATTCTCTTTCAACCCCTTTTGGTGTACACTGCCTGTTTCTTTCCTCCCCCTCCACGCCCCCTTGCACCCTGATTCCTGAGTTGTCTACTCTACTTGTACAATCTGAGTTATGAGGACTTCTGAAGCTCCAGTTACTGGCCTTATAGCAGTCCTTACTCCCTTGAACCCTCTCACCTGCTTCTCGTAGCACTGGCTGCTCTCTCCTTCTTCTAACCCTTTCCTTCATTGTAAATGTGGGACTTAGAAGAAGCCTGATTCTCCTCCTACCTCAATGATAGCACCTTCTGTGTTTCCTTTGCTATCTTCTCCCTGCTTCCAGACCCCCCCAACCCTGGCTATTCTCTGAGATTCCATTCTAGGCCCTCTGTAGAAGATATAGAACCCCACTCTTCCAGACTGGACATTTTCTCTGATTTGTTCCTTCTGTACCAACTCCAAATAAACATGTATGAAATATTGTTCTTCCTTGAAGCTACTTCTCTTCCTAACAGTGACTCTGAACTATGGAGTCACCCTTGACTTCCCCTGATTTCTACTACCAATTATGTGCTTGAGGAATAGAAATCCATGTTAATATTAGCATAAGAAAAGTAATTAGAAGGACACATCTGCCACATATACACTCAAATCACATAGTGTGTTCTCAGAACCAAATCTAAGTGATTTTTGGATTATTTAGTGTTTCAGCATTATACATGCTCAGGCTTGGATTGTTGAGAGTGTACATTAACAGCCCCTTCTAGAGTTATTGCCTGGCATCGTAATAGGGTTACATATGGAACAGCCATCTTATTTAGTGGTTTAAAATTTTGGGATCCTCCTTTCTTCTAATCCAGAAAAAAGCAATATTCAAACAATGTTAATTGATATGTTTTGATCAAGAAGAAGCCAAGGTTAGTATGAGGCTTATTTCTACAGTAACTAAGTGGAAGAGTCAACACATCAGTCTTTTCGAGCCCACTACAGAACTCTCATTTCCATTCTTCTTTCCAACAACTGACACTCTAAGTAGCTCAGATTCAAATGCAAATGCGAACACAAGAATACAGACACACTTTGAAATCAATAACATTGTTTTGTCAGGCAATTCATTTAGTATTTCTAAAAACCAGTGAAGTTTAAAAAACAAGAGTTGAAAGCTTGCTCTCCTGTTCCTCAAGTTTTAATGAGCCTATTCCTCACTCTGGGACAGAGAAGCCTTCATTATAACTTGTCAATAGAACATTAGCACCCAAGATGGAGGGAGCCCTATGATCCTGGTTAATTTTCTTTCTTTTTCTTTTCTTTTTTTTTTTTTTCCAATCTGGATATAGCTGGAAAATTGTCTAATGGGAAACTAGTCATTTATTTGAATTTTTTCTTTCTAAATCACAGATTCATCTTACCGTGTTGGTAAGGACATTTTTGATAGAGATTTTCTATGCTGGGATATTACATGCTCATAAATAATATGCTGCCCTCCTCTTCTTCAAATGAACTTCGTGAGACTCATTTGGAGAAACTGCAAGCAGCACACCGAGCACTAGGTGCTGCCTGAGCACTTTTGTGCGCCCTCTCTCCCATAGTTTACCTTAGCCTTCAAAACAGGGGAAAATCAGATTCGGGGTTCCATTTTAAGAGGGGCTTTTGGAGCTAGAGATGAACACATGGGGAAAGCAGGTAATGGGGGAACAACTCACCTGCCCTTTTGCATAACAGCGTCTGTTTCACTTAATGCTGCAGCCCTTGAAACCATGAGCAAGTGTGAGACAAAGCAAAGTGCAAATTGCCCTCGTTTCCTCTGCTGAGCCTGATAGGTGACTTCACATGACGCCATGTTATCCAAGTTAGGTTTTGTTGTTGTTAATTACAGGGTCTCATTGATTATCATGCATTGTCGTGCTGTGAGGTTTTAGGAAAGAAATGTTTCTGCTTTTCCCCCCATCTGCTGTACAGCCCCCTATTCTAGTGCATGTAATCAATCCTTTAATCACATAATCTTCTCTTACTCTTCAGATCCTCTACCACACTCCTAATCTCCAACCCTAGTATTCAAAACTAAAAGGCTCATGTTCCATCTCTTCAGGTGGAGTAGTCTTAGAGACTTCTAGAACCTGAACTGGATATCTCTGATCATTTTCAAAAGCTATTTATAGCAGTAAAACAGTCCTAGAGACTAGAACTTTCACGATCTTTCATATTCTCTCAAAAGCCTCATGTTGGTTTGGTTTCTAGAATGGCCTCTAAAATGCTCTAGATTTGGCTACAGTGCATTTATCAGGAAACACATACTCAGTTCCACAAACCTTTTTATGAACACCCACTATGTGTCAGGCACTGGGCTTAGCACTAGTTGTAGAAAGGAGAAACTTTGTAGTTTAACTATTCTTTAGGGAGATTGTGTTCTGTCTCAAAGGAAATACTTGTGAACAAAAAATTACACTGAGATGTGCTAAGTGCTCAACAGAAGGAGAAACGGAAAAACTGAGAGCCAGGAGAAGCGACTAACAACCAACCCAGGGCAGTCTTGGCTCAAATTATTTTCTTTTCCTTCAGTTCCTTTCATCTTCATTGATTTGAGGCAATTGCAGGTGAGGGCGCTTTACAACATATGTCTTTGCAACAGAAATCTCTCATAACAAAATGATCATTAAGTTTCATGCCACTAGTCTGCTTAGTGATACAGTATTACCTACATAAAATTTGATTATGTTTTACTACATTTGGAGAGGGTTTTTTTTGTCATAATGAGACTCCAAGTCCAGCAAGGTGCTCTCTATTAATCTGAGTTTAAAATACAACATGGTCGGATACTTAAGAGTACTCTCTCGACTTGGTACTTTCTTCCTTGTTTCTTTTTGCCTCATTCTAGAAGCAGAATGGCAATGGGCTTTAGAGTCAGACAGGTCTGAGTTAGAATTCTGGTTCTGATTCTTGCTGGTGTGTAGCCCTGAGCAAGTTATTTGTCCATCAGTTTCTGAATCTAAAATGGAAATAATAAAAGTCCCTAATTTCCAAAGATATTATAAAATTTAAATGGGCCAATAAATGTAAGGAGTTTAGCATTGTGCCCAAGGCATAGTAAGTGTTCAGCAAATATCAGCTCTTTTTTTTAGCATTCCATGTCCCTGCTTAAGAAAACATATGAGTGAAAACATAGGTTCTAGTGCTGTCCCATTGGTTTTGAGTAAACTGCTAGAGACTACCTTTTCACCAGCACAATAATGGCAGTTGCACCAGATGACTTTCAATGTCCCTTTTAGTGCTAATGGTCTATGGTTGCCTCCCTGCTTGGAGTGACATTGAACACTCCTGGGTATGACAGTCATCCTGCATATCCCACAGGGTCTAGAAACATCCCACTTCAGTATCAAGATAATGCTCTGCTTCCAAAAAGAGGCTCCAAAGGTGGTAAAAATGATGTCCCAGAAGGTTTGGTAATGATTTGTTACCCAGAGTTTTAAATGGAATATGTAACTGCTGAGGAGGCAAAGTCTCCTATTAACCCCATAGGGGTTCTCTTAACTGTGCAGAACTAAAGAGATTGTCACTCAAAAGAGATCTTAATTCTAGGGTTTATTCAGTTATGCTTCTTTTTTCTAGCAAAGACGCTGATAATGAAAAAAAAAAAAAAAGGATAGATCAAGCATCTTGCCATTACTGCTCAAAATTTTCGTGAACTTGTTAACCCTGTACTATTCTCAGAAGCATCTGAGTGCTCATTACAAAACTATCTTGCATTTTTAACACACCTTGAATATAAGCAACTCACATTTTTTTACATACATCAAGAAATCTCACCCTATCTCTGAGGTATTTCTCTGCAAAGCAAGCACCATGTCAGGCATGAGTCAAATTAGCCACATAAAGGATCATATCCAAATCACCCTTATCTCTCTATTGCCAACATTCCTTGATGTTATTTGAATTTCCATGAGGTCTGAAGAAAAGGGTCTTCTTGTACATTAGGAATCTATCTGATGACACTCGCTGTCTCTGCCTCCTTCTATCTGCCAGGGTCAGTGTGAGCTGACATTTATTTGGCCTTTCTTAGAACAAATAGGAAACAAGAGTGGGGTAAGGTCAAAAGGCCCACAAGGGAAATATCTTATTCTATTTTCATAATTCAGCCCATGAAAATCACTTCCACACAGAATTATGCAGGCAGGTTCATACAGTGAATTAAAGCAACTGAATGGTTTTGCTAGAGTAGCTCTCAAAAGATACTAGTTTCAAACCAGTTATTCCCAGGCTGTGTCCCATGTATACATCCAGTGTGACTAAACTTGTTTTTGTTTTTGTTTTCAAAGCTGCTTCTAGCAAACAAGGATGCTGTGATTGAATGCTTATAACAGCCTCATGATTCAGCCTGATCCATCATCCCACTTTATCACCACATCCCACACTCACACTTTACATCCTAAATGGACTGAACTTTTGGTTTCTAGAACGACCTATGTTCTCTAAACAACTTAGGACACACACACACACACACACACACACCATGAATAATACTTATATTTTAAGTCTCAACATGAGTGTCACTCCAGGAAGCCTTTATCTCCTATAATCCTGGTAAACTGACTCAGCTCTGTGCTCTCAGGGTACCCTGTTCTTTCCCCAATCTTAGCATTTATGATGCTGTTGTAATTAACCATTTTACTGTCCTTTCTATTTGACATTCAAGTACTCTGAAAAGTAACGATGTGGTCTACTCATCTTCCTGTTGTGCCACCAATGCCTAGTACAATGTGCCACAATTATTTGTTGAACAAATAACAAATATTTGTTGAACTTTGGTTGGATGCTTTATTTTCAAATATTTATTCTGGCATTTCACACTTTGCCTCATCAAATATCACAACTTTGTTACATAATCACCCACACATCTCTAACTGAACCATACCTTTTATGTACTTTCATGAATCATACCTATAGAATTCTGGTCTTTTCAGGCCTTTATATCCTAACTGTATCATCATGAATGTGTGGTGGAAATATTTTGATCTTTTTATTCCCTTCTACTTCAGAGCTGAAACATATCCTCAGGTTAATTTTTTTTTTTTTTACCTTTTTAAAAATTTTTTATTTTGGGGGTACAGTGTGTTGTTTCAATACATGCATATACTGCACAATAATTCACTTAGGGTAGACAACATAGTTTTGTATCCATTAGTCCACCCCTTCTCCTCCCCCTCCCATCCACTTTCTCTCCTAGCTTCTGGTAACCATAATTCTACTCTCTACGTCTATGAGTACCACTTTTTTTTAGATTCTACGTATGAGTGAGACCATGTGGTATTTGTCTTTCTGTGCCTGACACACTCTAATTAATGTGATGGTTTCCAGTTCCATCCATGTTGCTGCAAATGATAGGATATTATTTCTTTTTATAGCTGAATAGTATTCTATTCTATATGTATACCACAGTTTTTTTTCTGTTCATCCATTGATGGGCATTTAGGTTGATTCTATCTCTTGGCTATTGTGAATAGTATTATAATGAACATGGGAGTTCAGCTGTCTTTTTGATATATTGATATCATTTTCTTTGGGTATAT
>NW_007731013.1:74113-74421 GCF_000696425.1 Galeopterus variegatus | reverse complement strand
TTTTTTTGATAGCTATTGTGAATGGGATTACTTTCTTATTTCTTCTTCAGCAATTTCATTATTGGTGTATAGGAAGGCTGCAGTTTTTTGCGTGTTAATTTTGTATATGGCCACTATACTGAGTTCTAGTAATATTTTGGTGGAGTCTTTAGGGTTTTCTATGTATACAATCATGTCATCTCCATGTAGGGATAGTTTGACTACCTCCTTTCCAATTTGGATGCCCTTTATTGCTTTCTCTTGCCTTACCACACTGGCTAGAACTTCCACTACTATGTTGAATAAGAGTGGGGAAAGTGGGCATCCTT
>NW_007731013.1:68279-73765 GCF_000696425.1 Galeopterus variegatus | reverse complement strand
ACCACACTGGCTAGAACTTCCACTACTATGTTGAATAAGAGTGGGGAAAGTGGGCATCCTTATCTTGTTCCAGATCTTAGAGGAAAAGCCTCCAATTTTTGTCTGTTCAGTATGACATTAGCTGTGGGTTGTCATATATGGCCTTTATTGTGTTGAGGTACATTCCTTCTATACCTCATTTGTTGAGTGTTTTTACCACAAAGAGGTGTTGAATTTTATCAATGCTTTTTCTGCATGTATTGAAATGATCATATGGTTTTTTTCCCTTCATTCTGTTGATGTGATGAATCACGTCTCTTGATTTGGATATGTTGAACCATCCTTGCATCCCTGGGATGAATCCCACTGGATCACGGTGAATGATCTTTTTAATGTGTTGTGGATTCTGTTTGCTAATATTTTGTTGAGAATCGTCACATCTCTGTTCATTAGGGATACAAGTCTGTAGTTTTCTTTTTTGGTTGTATCTTTTTCTGGTTTTGGTATAAGATTAGTGTTGGCCTCATAGAATGAGCATTCCCTCCACTTCAATTTTTTGAGAGAGTTTGAGAAGAATTGGTATTAGTTCTTCTTTAAATGTTTGGAAGAAGTTGGCAGTAAAGTCATCTGCTCCTGGGGTTTTCTTTGTTGGGAGACTTTTTATTACTCCTTCAATCTCATTACTTGTAATTGGTAAGTTTTCTGGTTCTTCATGATTCAACCGTGGTAAATTGTATGTGTCCAGGAATTTATCCATTTCTTCTAGATTTCCTAGTTTGTTCTCATATAATTTTTCATAGTAGTTTCTTATGATCTTTCGTATTTCTGTGGTTTCAGTTGTAATGTCCTTCTTTAATGAAATATCTTTTCATTGCACTCCTAGAGCAATCCCTTACTGGGATCTCAGTTCTTTCTTGAGTTCTCTTTTCATTCTGCTGGAACATTTTTTTAAGCAACTTGTTTTTCCTGAAAAAGTGCAGAAGAGGTCAAAAAAGTGAAAAGTCCCTAATTTGTCCTCATCCTTGGATGATTTGTCTGTCTACACAATTCAAGTTTCAGAATAATTTTCCCTCAGAATTCCAAAGATATTGCTCTTCTAATAATAGTCATCTAATAATTGATTGCTGATAAATGACAAAGCTCAATCTACTTCAATCTCCCTATCACTCTACTGCTCTTGTAAAGGTAACTGACAACTTCTATTTGGCTCTTTACTGTCCTCAGTTGAACTCAACTCTCATAATTTGCCATATCTGATGCTCTCCTCCATAGGCTCTCTATCACAAACTATCCTGTTTTTCTTAAATAAGTGGATATTCTTCCTCATTTTTCTTCATGTTTTTCCTCTTTCTATGTGACCTCTAAATGTTTGGGTTTCTGTATCCTCTTTTCTATTCCCTATGTCTTCTCCCTGTATGACTGTATCCATTCTCTTGCTTTAAAAACTAAATTCCTAAATTTATATTGGTAGGCTAGGCTTCCTTTCGGAGCTCCAGATTCACATCTTTAAATATCTACTTGACATCTCTCTTGTATGCCTCCTAGGCATTTCACACTTAAAGTGACCAAAATGGATATCTCTCTCTAAATCTGGATCTCCTTCAGCCTTTACCATCTCAATAAATGGCTTCATGATTAATTGCCTTCTTTGACTCTTCTCCTTTATTCACATCCAATTTGCCACCAATTCCTGTTATTTCCACATTCAAAATATATCCCTATATTCTTTAAAAAATGTAAATCAGATCATGTCAGTTCCCTGCTTAAAATGATTAGATTGCTTTCCACTATATTTAGGATAAAATCCAAAGCCTGTACAGCCAGCCTTCTGTGTTTGATTTCTTCCTACCTCTCCAAGCTCATTTCTGGCCTCTTTCCATTCTCCACTCACTCACTTCCTCACTTTAGCCTCCTGTCATCTCCTAGAATACACAATGCCCTTTCTGCCTCAGAGCCTCTGTTCTTGCTACTCTATCTGTCATACTTTTCCCACAGGTCTTTATATGGCTGGTTCTCTTTCGTCTTTCAGGGTCTAGCTTAAAAAGCCTCCTGTCATCTCCTAGAATACACAATGCCCTTTCTGCCTCAGAGCCTCTGTTCTTGCTATTCTATCTGTCATACTTTTCCCACAGGTCTTTATATGGCTGGTTCTCTTTCGTCTTTCAGGGTCTAGCTTAAAAGTTTAGGGCTTCCATGTTAACTCACACAGGGATTCAATGTCAGAAAAAGGTAGCCTACTGAAGAGTACTGTATGGGTTGGGTTTTAGCCCCCCAGGCAGCAGTCTAAATGCCACTTCTCAGAGAGGCTGTTCCTGACCACCTTCCCACATTAATGCTCCCTATTATCCTAGATCATCCTAAATCACGGCAGTCTATTTCTTTCATAGCTTTTCATTCAATCTGCAATTATTTAACTAATTATTATTTTATTTACTTGTTTTAGTCTGCCACCCCCACATAGGGCAGAAACTTCTCTGTCAAGCTGGCTATTATAAACTTAAGTCTTGGCACAGTGCCTGGCATATGGTAAGAGTTTAATAAATATTTGTTTAATGAATAAATGAACAAAACTGTCCTCTGGAATTTCATAAGAATATGGAAAGGACAATAGTTTCAGTCACCCAGTTTAGTTTTTCACAGGCACATTTAATCTGAAAACTTATGTTTTTCTTCCCATTATCTTTTACTATTTATTTAATTATTCACGCCCCTTGAATTTTTCTGTTCTCTGCTACCTGGGACCCCTATTTGACAGATTATAGGATTAGAGTGGGACTTATCGCATTGCCCAGAATTGGTGCTATGTCAAGCTTAGTACAAAGAGGTGTTAGGTATATCTCATTTTAAAAAGAGAGACTCAACAATTGAAGAAGTTTTGCTACTCCCAACAAGTACCCCAATCCTAGCTTAGTACAAAGAGGTGTTAGGTATATCTCATTTTAAAAAGAGAGACTCAACAATTGAAGTTTTGCTACTCCCAACAAGTACCCCAATCCCCCTCCCCATCATTTCCCAGTGTCTATGAACAGAAGATTGAGGAAGGGTAGTAAAAAAAGAAATTGTTAACATTATTGTAAGCTATAGTTCAGCATCTTTTTCCATGGGGAGCAAGGGAGTGTGTTTCCTCCCTCCCAAATCAGATTAGATATGAAGACTAAAAATCTCTCCTTACAAGAAGGGAAGAACAAATTTCAACTCAACTGCTGGACATTTTTTCGGTGGCCGACCCATTTGTTGACCTGCCCAGTACAACTTTAGGTAGGGAAAGCAGAAATGAAAAGAGATAGTAGCTGACTGTTTAGCTCAGTTGGTTAGAGCATGGCCTTATAACACCAAGGTCAATGTTCAGTTCCCTGTACCAGCCAGCCGCCAAAAAAAAAAAAAGAGAGAAAGAAAGAAAGAAAAGAGATGGCAGGGTGGAGAATGGGAAGCAAAGGTGCAGTATGTGTTCAGACCATTTGGTGCAGCAAGGAAGTAGGAATTTCTCATTAGCTAAATGACTCCTTTGAAGGTAGCAGGTCTTAAGCCATTTTGCTAATGTTCTATGTAACAGAGCAGTGTTTGGATAAAAGGACTCAGTAGCAAGAGTTTGTGAGATTTATTGCCAGCTGTAAGAGCTGAGGTAGGGTGAAAACAAGCAAACATTTTTACAAAAAGGGGGTCTTACTATTTATATTTTTTGTCTGATTTTTTTCCACTTAGTTTGTAAAAGATATCTTTTATTGTCAATATATACTGCCACTATATCCTTTAAAGATTGATAATATTCTTTTATATTGATTTTAAATGTATTTATCATAATTTAACTACTCCCCTATTAGTGGCATTTGAGTTGTATCCTTGTTTTTACTATTAAAACACTGCACTGCATGAAATATTCTTTTATATATAGTGCATATTCAAAGCAACATATGTTAAGTGCTGAGTAAAACATATATTTAAAAATAAAAACCTGTCTTTTTCCACTTAAAGAATTTCAAAAGCTCTAGCTGAAAAGCAAATCTGTAAGTTTAGGGGCACTGATTTGAGAAGGAAGGTGATAAAAGGAAATCTCTTCCTCAGAAGTGTTTGAAGAATAGAATATAGAGCGGAGAAATGTGTGGGCTGAAAAACAGTCTCAGTGTGAATGGATTAAGGGCAGTTCTGAGGCTAAGCAAAGAGTAAATGAGTGTGGTTTTTCTTTAACAACACAATTATGATATATCAGTTATCTTTTACTGTGTAACAATACATAGAGTGGGATATAGCTGAGCTGGACAATTCTCCTACTGGTCTTACCTGGGTCATTCATGTGGCCAGTCTGATTCATCAGGCAATTTGACTAGAGCCAGATAGCCTAAGAGATGGGCTCCAACTCATGTCTGGCAGTTCATACTGTTTGATTGAGGGAGCCACAAGTGGAAAAACTCATTTCTACTTCATATTTCTTGTCATTTTCCAGTAGGTTAAGTTACCTTCTTCATGCAATGGTCTCAGGGCAGTATTCCATGGTGTGAGGTGGAAAGCTAAAAAGCTTCTCGAAGTCAAGGTTTGGAAGTCGCACAACATCACTTCTCCAGCATCTATTGGTCAAAGAATATCACCAGGCCAACCCAAGATTCAAGGTGTGGGGGAAAAGACTGTATCTCTTAATGGGAGGAGTAAACAAAGTCACATTGCAAAGGAGCAGGGGCAAAAGAATGGGAAGAATTATGGCCATCTTTGCAAACAATCTATTACAGCAGGACTTTTTTAGAAATCTCCCTTTTTGTGTTATAAAAGTAAACTTATAAGTTGATTATTTGCCACCCAAAACATGTTTCCTATAGAAGTATTAGGAAAACTCTAATATCATACACCTATATATTATTCTACAGTTTTAAAAATTCATTCATAAATATCTCATTTGATAATTCATTCTACAAATTTCTTTTGGATACCTATTATGTGCCAACCACTGTCATATGCTATGGTGATACAAGATAGATATGGTCCTTGATCTTAAAGAGCTTACAGCGTATGGAAGGAAACTAGGTATTTAATAAGGAATAACAATAAATCAAGTAATAAAAATAACTTGAGATTGATGTTATGACAGGGCAATACAGGAAGTCATCATTAGTTGGGCACATACTGTTTGCCAACATAGTAGTTGTTATTCTCATCTTTAGGTGAGGAAACTGAGGTTAGCCAAATATTTAGCCATAAAGTTAGCCAAATAATTTATCCAAGGTTACTCAGGTTCAGAACTCAAAATAAAAAACAGTCCTATTTTCCAAACTCTGCTTTTTCCAATATACTCTTCTAACTCTGTAGACACCAATATTGTTATGAAAACCTGAAATGGAAAAAAATATTAATAAATTGAAATGAACAAAGAAACCCTTAGATGATGATACATATTTTGTGGGGATTCTTCTGAATGGACTACAGTGTTTACGGCTTTAGATGCTGACCATGTAATGCATAGCATACCTAACCTAGAACATCATCTATAACAACAATGAGTTTTGCTTACTTCCTAAATC
>NW_007731013.1:66381-67588 GCF_000696425.1 Galeopterus variegatus | reverse complement strand
ATAGCATACCTAACCTAGAACATCATCTATAACAACAATGAGTTTTGCTTACTTCCTAAATCTCTCTGGACCCAGAATCTAGACTGTTATCATTTGAGTTCACTAGTCTGAGAAAAAGTGATTTTAAAAATAATACATGAAGAGAATATTAATAAATTGAAATGAACAAAGAAACCCTTAGATGATGATACATATTTTGTGGGGATTCTTCTGAATGGACTACAGTGTTTACGGCTTTAGATGCTGACCATGTAATGCATAGCATACCTAACCTAGAACATCATCTATAACAACAATGAGTTTTGCTTACTTCCTAAATCTCTCTGGACCCAGAATCTAGACTGTTATCATCTAATAATAATACATGAAGAGATTCTTTAACATGACTATCTAAAGTGAACAAAAAGGATTAGATGAGAATGACTAAACTGAATTTTCACTGTAGAATGAACTATACTATACCCAGTTTACTAGACAATGAACTTAGGAATATACACATCTTGGCATCAAATTCTTTTGGGAAGAAGAAAGGATATAAATGATAAATAAATATATGGACATGTGTAAATATATGTCAACATACACATATATAAATATATGCATACAAAAATTTCAAATAATTATCAGTGTGGCTTTATTGAATTGTTTTATTCCTTCTCATTAGGAAAATGGTACAACTCACAACCTAATATAGCTTAAGGAAAGGTTTGGTCTATCTGTATCCTTTTTTCTTTCATTATCCTATTACTCCATTTTGGCTTTGTCTGCTCTCCATCCCATGGTAGTCTGTGTTGGAAAGGCAACCAGCTGAAAGTCTCCGAATCTGTCTGTGATGCTCCAAAACTAAACAGTAGTCTTTAATTAATATATTTCTATTACTCAAATTTTTTAACTTTTAAAATTTGTTATAACTTTTAATTTGTTACTGTACAAATCCATGCAAAGCTAGAACTTCAGTAGGTTGACTTCTAATGTTTTCTCTGTAAAACGCTCATTGACAATTAAGAATAGCCTCTCATTCCCAGCACTGCTCTCTGCTTCAAATTCTCATTTTTTCAATGTGCTGCCCAGCAGTGATGGGAGCATTAATATAGACAAGAATTTTCTTTTTCTTTTTTTTTTTTTTTCCTTTTTGTCTTTTTTCGTGACCGGCAACGGATCGCAACCCTCAGTGTCGCGCCCGTACCAGACCGGGACCGGCAATGGG
>NW_007731013.1:64608-65381 GCF_000696425.1 Galeopterus variegatus | reverse complement strand
GCTCGCTCAGCCAGTGAGCGGCTGGTCTGTATGTGGGATCCGAACCCTCCGCGGGAGCGCCACCACGCTCCCAAGTGGCGCCACCGGTCCGGCCCTAGACAAGAATTTTCTAATGTATGTTTTGAATGGCTTATAGTTGTGAAGCATAATATTGATCCTTTNTGAGCGGCTGGTCTGTATGTGGGATCCGAACCCTCCGCGGGAGCGCCACCACGCTCCCAAGTGGCGCCACCGGGCCGGCCCTAGACAAGAATTTTCTAATGTATGTTTTGAATGGCTTATAGTTGTGAAGCATAATATTGATCCTTTCAGGCCTTGGTGCAGGCAAGTTGGGAGCATTTGGTCTGGCTGCCTCCAGCTGCTAGCAGCCTTTACCAGAGCTTCTTGAAGGGTGGCTCAAGAGGAGCAGTCTCTACACATGGAGGAGACAATGAAAAACATCCAGTAGTTCCACGAGCCTCTTATATAAGGTGAATAGCAGTATGCTTGGCAGCTGAGTGCTGAAGCAGAAGTCCAGATGGTGGAATACTTCCTTGGCTGTACTCAGCACATTGCAGACAGCGTGCGGCTCCTGGATGGTGCAGCTCTGGTTGCTCTGAAACTCTGACTTCACAGACATCAAATTCTTCTGATTGTTTGCAGCCGATGTGCCCTTTTGTCTGGCTCTTAATCCTGTTCATGATGCCAATTGTAAAGCTACTCGACCACAACTACACTAGTTGTCGGGCTCTTTTACCTGCTGGTAATCCTGCACTGACTGGGCCAATTGTTGA
>NW_007731013.1:44995-62986 GCF_000696425.1 Galeopterus variegatus | reverse complement strand
CCCACAGACCCCTCAAGCCCGTTCACAGACTGGGTCACAAACCCTTTACATGCCAGGCTGGTTCCCCAGGCCCCTCACATGACAGGCTGGGTCACCAGACCGCTTCACTCAGATCTATGAGCTAGGTAACTGGCCAAAAGTTTCTTGGAGCCATAGGTTGGAAAGCATGGCTGTGCGGGGCTGATATCCGCCCGCCTGCTTCACTAAAATTCCTCTCTCCCTCTCTCCCCCTCTCTCTCTGCCTCTCTGAAGCTCTCTCTCTCCATCTCCTCTCTCTTTCTCTCTCCGCCCCTCTCTGAAGAACACAAGAACAGCAACAAAACTAAAAAGATACACTGGCGCACATGCACACTAACTACACACACACACACACACAATTTGCTTACAAAGAATGCTGAACTACACCCAACTGGACCTGAGGCAAGGGCCCAGACCAAACCACTCTATTTTCCCAACACCTTTTAATGGCATCCAAAGTAGTTTTGGTTTGACTGATCCAATAATGCCTTCATGTTTTATAAATTAAAGCTTCGTCATTGTTTTAAAATACTTACTAGAAATAAGTCCAATTGGATTCAAAATTAATATTGGCCTTATCACATCCAATTTCATCATTGCATTTGCTAGTAAATAAAGAAAGAGCTTTTAGACTCTGAATATAATTTTGACCATTATATGTTTTTGAATGATTGCAAAAGAAATGATTTTTAGAAAATTTTATCACGTATTTGTGCAAAGTTTCTCATGAATGGTGACTGTATTAGTTTCCAACAGCTGCTGAAACTAATTACCACAAATTGGGCGGCTTATAAAGACATATATTCATTCTCTTATAAATCCAAAATGAGTTTCTCTGGGTGGAAATCTAGTGTCAACAAGGCTGCACTACCTCTGGAGGCTCCAGGGAAAAATCTATTTCACCGCCTTTTCCAGCTTCTGGAAGCTGTCTTCATTCTCTGGTTCATGTCCCCGGGTGACATCACTTCTCCTTCTGCTTCCATCATCACGCTGCTTTCTTCCTCTGTCCTCAAATCTCCCTCTGCCTACATTTTATAAGGATACAGTACTTGTGATTACATTTAGGGCCCACCCAGGTAATCTAAAATAATCTCCTCATATGAAAATCTTTGACTTAATCACATTTGCAAAATCCCTGTTACCATACAAGGTAACATCCACAGGTTCCAGGGATTAGGACCTGGATATCTTCGGGGACCATTATTTACCCTGCCACAGTGACTGTCAAGAATTCGAAAAGATGGGCCGGCCCAGTGGCGCACTGCTACAGTGCGCCGCTTGGGAGCGTGGTGGCGCTCCCGCNCCGCCGAGGGTTCGGATCCCACATACAGACCGGTTCCCGCTCACTGGCTGAGCGAGGGGTGTGCGCGGCACCGAGGGTTGCGATCACCGTTGCCGGTCCCGGTCCAGTACGGGCGTGACACTGAGGGTTGCGGTCCGTTGCCGGACACGAAAAAAAAAAGACAAAAAGGAAAAAAAAAAAAAAAGAATTCGAAAAGATTATCATTTGAAAGTCTTGATCACAAACTGCGTGTAACTATTCAGGCATAAAACCTGATTCAAAAAGTTTATGCTCATGCAGGCAAGTTCAAATTTCTCATTTAAATATTTGAAAGGATTTTATCTCAGAGTTTTATATAAATTTGATATTTAATATTTCATCTATAACTTTGCACTCATTTTAATTTTCATAATTTTATATGTATTTTAAGAACAATTAATTCTTCACCAAGTTCAATATAGATGTCCACATATTTCCTGAGATTACCCCAGGATGCCATACAAATATTATCATTTTTCTCTGAGTCAAGATGAGAAGGAAGATTTGGAAACACAACTCTACAAAGTTTAGGAAACCAATACCATGGAGAAAAGATGGGCTAGGGGTGTAAGTGAACTAAGTTCATATCTATTATAACAGAAAGCCAAAACACAACACCTAAAATCCAGAAACCAAAGGAATAGCAATATATCAATTTAGAAATATGGAGGTAACCATTAGAATAAACATAGTTGCCTCTGGGATGCAGAGTTGGAGTAAAGGGCAGGAGAGTACTGCTACTCATTATGGACATTTTAGTACTATTTTGATTTTTTTAAAAAAATGTACATCCTTACTGAAATAAAAAAATTAAAATTCAGGGCCGGCCCAGTGGCGCACTGCTACAGTGCGCCGCTTGGGAGTGCGGTGGCGCTCCCGCCGAAGGTTCGGATCCCACATACAGACCAGTTCCCGCTCACTGGCTGAGCAAGGTGCGGGCGCAACACCAAGGGTTGCGATCCCGTTGCCGGTCTGGTCTGGTCTGGTACGGGCGTGACACTGAGGGTTGCAATCCGTTGCTGGACACGAAAAAAGACAAAAAAAAACTAGATTACCCCAGGATGCCATACAAATATTATCATTTTTCTCTGAGTCAAGATGAGGAGGAAGATTTGGAAACACAACTCTACAAAGTTTAGGAAACCAATACCATGGAGAAAAGATGGGCTAGGCGTGTAAGTGAACTAAGTTCATATCTATTATAACAGAAAGCCAAAACACAACACCTAAAATCCAGAAATCAAAGGAATAGCAATATATCAATTTAGAAATATGGAGGTAACCATTAGAATAAACATAGTTGCCTCTGGGATGCAGAGTTGGAGTAAAGGGCAGGAGAGTACTGCTATTCATTATGGACATTTTAGTACTATTTTGATTTTTTTAAAAAAATGTACATCCTTACTGAAATAAAAAAATTAAAATTCAGGGCCGGCCCAATGGCGCACTGCTACAGTGCGCGGCTTGGGAGTGCGGCGGCGCTCCCGCCAAGGGTTCGGATCCCACATACAGACCGGTTCCCGCTCACTGGCTGAGCAAGGTGCGGGCGCAACACCGAGGGTTGCGATCCCGTTGCCGGTCCGGTCCGGTACCGGCGTGACACTGAGGGTTGCGATCCGTTGCCGGACACGAAAAAAGACAAAAAAAATGAAAAAAAAAAAATTAAAATTCAATTTAAAATGGTACCAGAACTTAACATTCAATATTTTACATTTTTCATGTGGACTTTTCTCTCTAAATATGATATTCCTCCTCTTTTTCATTCTAGAGAGGAAAAACTCTGTTGCTTTTTATTTTCTAATAAAATTACCTTTGTAGTGACAGATAATTTCCCAATTATTTAAGCCTCATCCAGAGTAATCCTGAGGATCTTCTCTTTAATATTTAGTTTAGGTGGTGGGTGTGACGTGCTTAAAATAAATTTCCTGAGACTAAGTTAGAAAACAGAAGTTCTTTATCTTTTCCTTTCCAGTGGTGGTACTGGCAGGAAATTTAATAAGCTAGACCAGAGGCAGAGATGTTTGGAAAACCATCAAAAGTCATTTGATGGGATGCACAACAGGGAATCTTTACTATGGTTGAAAGAGGAAGACGAAATAGGATTAAACTGAATGCTTTTGTATTTCACAGCTCTTCTCTATGAGGAATTCAAAGTCCATAAAAATAAATAACCTCATCATACATCACTACAGTAAAGCAGAATAATATTCATTCTAAGAGTTTAGTAAGAGTTGTGTTATTTCTTACTGAGTTTCTTTGTATTTCCAAACTATTATAACAGGAAGTCAAAACATAACACCTAAAATCCAGAAACCAAAGAAATAGCGATATAAGAATTTAGAAATATGGAGGAATTATCAGAATAAAAATGGTTGCTCTGGGGTGCAGGGTTGGAGTAAAGAGAGTAGGGTGGGAGAGTACTGCTATTCATTATAGGCACATACCAATCTGTGTTTATTAAAAACCCTTTAAGAATATATGGCGTTTCTTTATGTTTATTCCTGGGCCTACTCACTAAAGGGAGTAACTCTGCCTCTATAAGCAAGGGCAGTCTGGAGATACAGTTTGGCACATAATAGAGTTACAACAATTTCTTGGGCTTCACCATTTCTCACACCACTCTCCTCCGGGGAACATGCAGAACAGGAGAAACAGGAGATGGCATAGTAAGGACCTGCCTCCTTCAACTGTCAAAGGAGAACCTAGAGGAGAATTATTGATAAATGTGTGGTTAAACTACATTCTTGTGAGCCTAGTGACCTTTAAAACCACTTAGGAGATTGGTTTATCAATTCCTTAGATAACTATCTGTAATGAGAGAAACCTTGTTTTTTTAAAGCAACTCTGTTATTCAAAATAATTGCTGCTGTTCTGATACAGAAGTTATATAACCTACGAATATAATTTTAAAATCATACTGTGAACAAACGGAAGGATATGTCATAATTTTAATTCACAACTTGTTTCAGCAAACTTCCTGATTCACTAACAGCGAAGTGTTGGCAACAGGAAAGAATGAAGTCTTTCTCTTCCTCAAATATTTGGGAACTCCATTCATTTTTAGACTACTCATTCATTTGTAGTTTGTCTCATAGATATAATTTGATATCTTTTTCTAGTTAACCCTGTTTGGTTACCTTTTGACTGAAATGAAATGCTCTATTGTTAGATCTAGTCAGTAATTGGCAACGACTGACTAACAGTAGCCCCTTTTTCCTCTTTCATGTGGGTGGCCTAGGATTTAGATGGGTACAGATGGGAGCCAATATTGAGTGTGGCCAACAGTCCCGTGTATAATTGTTGCCTGGTCTCTTGGCTAAACACTTTGGGCATGACACAGAAATTTTTATGTCTATGACATGTTCCCTCATGCTGTACTGCTTTATTTTCTCGAGTGTACTGGATAGGGTGAGATACAAAAGAAAAAAAAAAAAAGACCACACACATTGCTGATCTGTATATTTACTTCATCCTTTAGCAATTTCTGCAGTCAAATACTCTAACCCTGGGCTATATCGCCTTTACTTTAGCAACTTCTAAACCACCTTTTATTAGATAATTCTCATGGTGGGTAGTTAGCATAGCTTCCTATAAAGTCATGGGGGTGTCACATTTGCTGCTATTATTCTTATAGTTCGGCCCAGGTTCACATTCTAGGTGGAAATAACTGAAACTTAAAAGTTTTTACCCCTAAATATAAAGTAAACTTCTTAATTACGGCTCTCAAAGAGAAGGGAACAGGATACAACACTGTGAATTAAAAAGATTTAGTGGCAACTAAACTGGTCATTCAATATACCTAAGAAGTGCTTGCTATGTACCAGACACTGTGCCAAGCACTAAATCTAAAAAGGCACCAAAAAGGATGCTTAGGAATAGTGCAGCAGACATTGTTTCCTTGTTGTTGATAGAAGGTTTCTGTCTAAAGAAAAGGAAAAAGATATGGTGAGATTGTTATACATCTCAGGACATGGGACTGGGTAAACCAAACTGAATTTTCTCATGTTTCTATGGGGAAGTAGAAAGAAGGAATGAAGAAAAATTATAGGCAGAATTCATATTATTCTTAGATGGTAGCATATGGTACCAGAGGAAAACTGGCTTCCAGACTTCTTTTCAGTTTGCAATCCATCTCATTCCAACACTTTATCCCTGCACATATATTTCCTTCCCAGCCCCCCATCTTCATTCTCTTTTAGATTCCCCACCTCAAGTTTCTGCAAAGGTTTAATTTGTAAATCTATCCATGTTATAGATTTTTAATGATACAGATATCAACATCATGCAACTTGAAGGGATATTCCGCAGTAGTATATTATGAAAAAAAAAAAAGATTAAAGACAGACACCGACACATACACGTATGCACACACACACACATACATACACACACCCAGAGAAAGTGATTTTTCAGAGATTAAAATGTATAAATATAGAATTAGGCAATTGCCATCTAAGCTCCATGGTCAAGAAGAATCTCATCTTTCTCCCCCATTCCCACATAATCTATCAAGCAAGGTGGTTCCTACTGGCTCTGAGAGAGTTGGAAGCTCTTTTACAAAGTGTTTGGGGAATCAGAATTTTAATGTAAGCCTCTGTATAAAGAAATTCCATTTTATAGGGCACTATTTGGAAATAATATTTGGGAATTTGGCTTCTTGAGTGATACTTCTCTTAAGAACTAGCCTCTGAATGGTTATAGATTTCACCACTGTAGATGGGTAGTTAATTACTTTTTGGAGATTTCCTGAGGCACCTAATTTACAACATTCTTGGATACTATATCTCAATATTTAATCACTCATAAATCAAGATGTCATTTGTAGGTATTACCCAATGCTCTTGCTGCAATAAAAACCCATTTGCTCTCTCTTTATCTTCTGTGAAGGTAGAAAATGACTGATAATCCTTTCTTATAATAAACCCAGTATAATTAAAGACTCGTCATTGCCCTTTAACTTTCTCTTTTGCAGCCTTAGTAATCCCATGAGGCCTAAATCTTTCGGTGGTGTTTTATTTTGGTGCTAATGCTGATTGATAAATACTGCTTATTCAGTACTGTAAGAATTTCTGTGCTGTACACAAAGGATGTAGAGCTTCTCATTAAGATTGTCAGTCTCCAAATATTGTTGTTAAACTGTAGACATCTGGAATTTAGACACTTCTTTGGTTTTATTTGGGAAAAATTAGTTTTATAGCTGAGAGGTTTGGGGGTATAATCTTTTTGGATTTCACACAAGAATTACAGTACCAATGATTGTTATTCTCTAGTATGACAAAATGAGCACTAGTCTTTTCTGTTATTTGTTCTAATAATACTTCTATATGAATGTGTGAACTAAAAAAATTCCTTCATTTAGAGAATGAGTCATTTAAAAATTCTCACTTTACCTGGTTGATTACTATTGCCCAAAGCCTCAAACTCCTCTGGAATTACTTGGTCTATTGGAGGCAATTAAGAGAGACCGCTGACAAGCTATCTGTTCTGATGCAGGTAGTTTGAAGTTTGGAGTGTAACGCAAAGTCTGAGACACACCCACTGACAGGCACAGTGAGTACTACATGTAGGTGGGGTTGGCAATAGCAAGTGTGACTTGACGGGTGCTGGGCTGGCCTCTGGCAATTTCCAGGCTAGTCTCAACATGCTATCTTTTAATATCTCTCTCTTTGAGGACTTCAAGAATCTATCAAAACAAAAGCATTTTTTCAGGGGTAATAAGCTGTTTCCACTTTGATCAGAAAAGTAAATGCCTATCATAGCAGAAATCTCGACACGAACAGGAATCAGGGTGTTACCGACATACCAGGCTTGGCTTGCCCTCTCGCATTACACAAATGACCTGAAAGTCCAAAAGTTGGTGCAAGGATTGGAAGGTTTATTCAGATCACCGGTACTCGACTAAATGTCTAACCAAGCAAACAAAGAGAAAAGAGGAGCAGTGGGGTTCAGTTTATCTTAGTCCCAATCGGTGGGGCCAACCTATTCCACTGACAGTAATTGATAAGAGCAGTTCTCCCTACTGTTGTCAGCATAACGAAGAAAAGTACCGACCAGATTTAAACCAGAGAAACAAAGTATAGCCAGGAGCCCTCCAGGGTGCACCTATACAAAAAGCAGAAGAGGGTTGGAAAATCAGAAACAAAGCATAGCCAGGAGCCCTCCAGGGTGCACCTATACAAAAAGCAGAAGAGGGTTGGAAAATCAGAAACAAAGCATAGCCAGGAGCCCTCCAGGGTGCACCTATACAAAAAGCAGAAGAGGGTTGGAAAATCAGAAACAAAGTGTAGCTGGGAGCCCTCCAGGGTGCACCTACATAGTAGTAGATACAATCCAACCAATCAGAAAATCAGAGGAAGGTAAAAATAATAAAGCATTGCTTTGTCAGAATTTCGGCCACAGACTCCAGGAAAGATCTACCAGCAGCAGAGACATGGGAGCAAAATAGTCCCAGTGACCACTTGCCTCTTGTAGCTAAAGTCTTCTCTGGTGCCCAAAGCTTTCCAATTTTTGCCAGTGATTAAATTAGGCTCTCGCATTTCAAAGTCATAGAAATGAACAATGTACCCAGCAGTAAAGCAAGCAACGCTTTATTAAAAGAGGAGATAGACTTATGCATAAGGCGGGTGGCGACAGCAAAGCTAGCCTTCCCCCCCCCCCCCCCCCCCCCCGTCTTTTATAGGGAAAGGAGTAAAGAGGTGGCAGGCCAGGGTCATTGGAGGTGGTCCCTTCTGTTCTTCCTGGTTGCGTCATGGGCACATGCTCAGTAGGTCGAAAATGGCAGTGGTGTTCATCATTGTCACCCCAGGAAGGTCATTGTAGCAGACACCTTGATGCTTTGTGCACAAGTGGGAATTCCTAAAGGGGCCTTAAGGTTAATCTGTAACTTTTGCAATTATGGTAAAACAAGCCTTGGGGAGGGGTTTTGCAACTCAGTAAATATCTGTTTCCTCCCTTATCTCAGTCTATTTTGTCAGGGCAGCTCAAAGGGGTAATCATTTGTAATAATTTGCCCTGGGGGTCTCATGACTGAGGAGTGGAAAAGTAACAAAGCATCCTCTGCAGGGAAAATGGAGTCAGTTTGGTTTACAGGCCTAGCCTTACTCTGTTTCAAGGGCAATGGGGTTGGTGGTGGTTCTGGTGCGGGAGCCTTCACTCTCTGCAGATTCAATGCCCTAAATCTCTCCTCTTCCTTCCTCTAAATCCCTCCACACACCCCACTGCTTAGTCCTAAATGCATCTTCAGCCTCCTCAAACCACTGTGGCAAGCAGTTAGTGTCCACTGAGAAGGGCCTGGGGTTTCTAGGGGCAGCTGCTGTGGTGAGCTCCGGCTCCATCCGCAGAGGTTTCTTCAGTCCCTGTAAGCAGGAACATTTCTATGGACTGCAAAAATAACCACCCTTGTTTAGGTTCTCTCCCTTGCTGAAGTAGCTTTAGAAGTCTGGGAGTGTGATGGGAGAGCAGTCTTTAGCCGGGCCGCCGCCGCACGTGTGGCTCCCACGCGCGGGATCCCAGCGTCAGGTTCAGCTCTCGCCTCCGCCGGCTTCCCTCGGGCAGCAGACGCCCCGCCCCCTGCCACCACCGCACGTCTCATTGGCCAGGGCTTGTGTCAGCCTTGGCTCCTCACTGGAGGCTGCGCCTGCCGGTCTGCGCGGCTGGGACATTTCCGCATTGAGGGGGTGCTGCTCCGAATGGAGGGGGAGGGGAGGTGTTTAGGAGAAAGGGGGGGTTTTGGTGTAGGGAGCCGGCAAACGAGTGGGCAGAGGGGGTCAGCAGCTGGGCTGCGACCGCAAGAGAGGGACTCAGGGTGTGCCTGTGTGAGGGGATAGGGAGAGAGAGGAGGGTGCCTCAGAGGTGACATTCAGCCTGCGAACCTTCTTCCTGGTGCGCCATAAACGCTTCCAATTTCCCAACAGCTAAAGGAAGAGGAGGAAGGTGGGTCTCGCTGGCGGGTACGGGCGGGACGGGGTCGAGCTTCTGGCGACCCCCTGGGTGGATGTGTTTCCTTCTCTGAGAGGTGCAGAACCCCTCTTCCCGACCCGCCGTGTGACCCTGGAGACTGAATTTGAGATTCGGAAGAGCTCAGGGTAGGAGGGACGAGCATACTTGTGGGAAGGGTCGGGCCCTCCCCCGGGACTCCGGGGCGGCGCATGGGTCCACCCCTCGCTGGTGGCCCCTTAGTGTACGCTGCGGGGGAGGGGCGACAGCTCTCGGCCCCTCCCGGGAAGAAGCTGCGGCCGGGTTTCCGCCTCACGCAGCGGGGAGGCGGAGAGCTGGAGGCCCCGAGCGGTCGGCCCATCCGAGCGCGGGATTCGTAGCGCCTCTTAGTCCCCTTATATTTATGGGCTGGTAAAATGGTCGTTCTGCCCGCCTTTGCGGGCCTCCCCAGTCTCCCTGACTCCTGCTTGGGCGGGAGCCGTTGTTGACTGGGGTTTTCTGGGTAACCCGCCAGAGGCTGGACGGCGGGGCCGGGGAGGGGGCAGACGGGGGTGCGGCCCTCCAGTGCCCGCTGCAGTCCGGCCCCGGGGGGCGGTGAAATAACCGCTGTAGGTCCGCCTCTGTCCTTGATGGAATTTAAGTTCGTGTGGCTGTACCTTTTCCGGGAGTCTGCAGCTGGCCCTCGTTTGTGTCAGGAGCGCAGTGTAGCCAGGAGTTCCCAAGCAGACTCAGTCGCACCAAGTTTCCGTCTTGGAATCGAGAGAGGTTTTCCTAGTTTTATGTATTTTTTTCTTTTGGGGGGCCAGTTTTAATCGCTTTGAATAAATACTCCCTTAAATAGCTAAACATAGGAGGAGAAAGAACACGTCGGCTGAAAAGTAGGGGAGGAAGAGGGACCTGCCCTATAGCGTGGTTCCTCTAGAAATTAAAAAAATACATAAATATTATACATATAAGCCAGATAATTTTAGTAAAGCCCTAAAATGTCGAGATTTGTACAAGGTAAGAAATGCTTCTATTTATCTCCCGGGTTGCTTCAGCTGAATTTGGGTGCTGGCAGTCGAAAGGTTGGTGGGTGGTTTGGAAGTGGAAATGTTCATTTGAGATACCATTTACGAAACCCTTTTCTTTAAATTGACATCTGAGCTGCCTTAAGCTGCTAGGTTGGTGTTTCAGATACGTATAATTTATGCCCCTGTGCCCTACTGGGTTTAGTTCTGCCTTCCTGAAATAAGGTTAGTAGTACTCTGGATCCCCTGGATAGTGGCTGTAAATGATGATAAAACAGGATTTTGATTGCTGATTAATCCCTGTTCTCTTCTTGGTCCGTGTCAAGGTACCTGTGTGTGCTTGGGGACGGGAAAGGCAACGGGGGAAGGGCGGCGGCTAGGGGAAGGCAGGTGGGTTTTGCCAGGAGCTACTGGAGAAGCTTTAGTATTCTCCGCTTCTATTCCGTTTGTGTGTACGTGGTTTGAGTCTCAGATTCATTTATTGTGAAACCGGGAGTAGCCCGTAGAAGCTGGAGGTCATTTCACCGGGAGAAATGACTTCGCTGCATTGCTGAGTTAATTTTTTTCCTTCTTTGAGATATGAAAAGATGATTAAGGTTGAAAGTTGAAAATTGCCTTCTAAATTCCACGTGTATTTAACAAAAAGGGTTAGGGAATGCCTATCAACTGAGCTAAGCAGTAACATTGCGTGTATGTGTGAATGTACGTGTGTACAGTGTACATACTGAATTTGGTGCTGCCAGAAGTTTACTCTGTCACCAGTTTGTAGCATAGGATTTGCTTTCTGGTAATGCAAGTAAAACCCTCTCCTTGTTGACTCCAGCGAGTGAAAACTTCAGCCATCTTGTTGAACATACAGCTAGTAAAGTTCACAACCACTTAAATGTGCTTTTTTTTTTTTTTTTTTTTTGTCTTTTGTCTTTTTCCGTGTCCGGCAACGGATCGCAACCCTCAGTGTTGCCCCCGCACCGGACGGGGACGGCAACGGGACCGCAACCCTCGGTGTTGCCCCTGCGCCCCGCCCAGCCAGTGAGCGGGAACCGGTCTGCATGTAGGATCCGAACCCTCGGGCGGGAGCGCCGCCGCGCTTCCCAAGCAGCGCACTATCCAGTGCGCCGCCACCGGGCCGGCCCTAAATGTGCTTCTTAATAAATGTAGATGTAGGGGGATGGGGAGACATTAGACAAGGGGCATAAAGAATAAGTACGATTTGTAACAATATATATGCTAGTAATGTTGATTTGATCAACATATCTCAGTGTTGATCCCCCAAAATTTGTATAATCAATTTTGATTCAATTAAAAAAAAAAAGTAGATGTACCTTAAAAAAAAAAGTTGTGTCAGTAATGGCCGTCATTTGACTCTGGGAATAAAAATGCCCCAGTGAGTTCTGCATTACTTTATCAATTCTTCTTTAAGTTTTATATAATACTAAAGTAAGAGAATTCGAGTGCCTGTGTATCATGGAAACAGATGGGACACTTATGCCTGCCTTTAACACTAAGCTCAGAAACGTCATTTGTCATTAGACTTTCAAATTCATGTTATAGCTTATATGTGGTAAGAGACACTTACATTCCGATTGAGTAAATGTCTTATTCAAGAATAGAAAGTCAGAGGTAACTGTTAGAAACTTACTGGTTTTGTAACAACCACAGCCATATTGTTACCCTAAAGCTAGTATTTTGCAAGAATGTGCTAGGGAAAAGTGGACAAATTCTTTTCTTTAAAAGTTAGGAATATTATTAGTTGAACTCAAGGTGTTCCATGTAGTTATGCTTTCAAATAGCTTGTAGACTTAGTTTTTTGCATTGACTGATTTCATAGCCTTTGCTCTTAAAGTTTACTGCCCTCAGGGGATTCTAAATCAAGCAGCAATACCTAAGAGTTGCTGTGGATATTTGTCATTACTTTGTCATCTATTTTAAAAAAAAAGCTTTCTATTTCTAGATTAATAGGAGTTGCACATTTGTTGAAATTCAGAAATACATAGGGACATTACTATTAACTAAACTCCATACTTCTCTCAGATTACTGTTCCCTTGATTCAAATCCAATATACCACATTGCATTTAGTTGCTATGCACTTTTACTTTAAATCATAGTTTTCCTTTTAAACTGGCAGTTTTGCACAAGATTACACACCCAATTTTTTTTAAACGTGATTGTGCTCTTGTTTATCATTGTTCAAACTTTGTAGTTTGAGTGTGAGCCCTCTGTATGTTTAATTCTGCTGCTGTTATAAATGATAAACCTAATTGGCTAATGCACAGCTATCTCCCCAGACCAATTTTCAAATGTAAGGGTTGGAATTTTTGTTTTTGATTTTTAAGCAAATCAGATTCTTTGATCTTTGCTGCAGAACTTATTGATATTTCCACTCATTGGCACTTAACTCATGATACTTCATAGGGGAAAAAGTTAACACATATAAGGCCAATAAAGCCCCTAACCATTTTTATACGTTGTCTCATTGAAGCTTGGTAAGAGCCCTAAAAGGTAGTAGATTTTTATCATGATCTTACAACTGAGGAAAGTGTTGCACTGGGATTCGTATATGAATATGTCTAAAGCCCTTGTTCTTTCCAACACCTTTTGTTGCTTCTTGTGTTAAAATCTATGGAAATGGCCTGTTTCCCCAAGTAGACTGTCAGTTCCCTATGGGCAAATATATTATATGAGGGTACTTCAAAAAGTTCATGGAAAGATTTGTATTATCTTTTAATTCTATTTTTCCATGAACTTTTTGAAATACCCTCTTATTCCTGGGGGAAATACAAGGTCTTGTAAGTGGTGGGTGCTCTAAAAGAATTTGTCATGGATGCCAAATGAGAAACCCACAACTCTGTACTTTCTCTGTACTTTTTAGTAGGTTAATCTACATTTTTGGTTGTAGTTGTTTTTTTTTTCCCCTTTTTGTCTTTTTTCGTGACCGGTAACGGGATCGCAACCCTTGGTGTCGCACCCGTACCGTGACCGGCAACGGGATCGCAACCCTCGGTGTCGCGCCCGCACCCCGCTCAACCAGTGAGCGGACTGGTCTCTATATGGGATCTGAACCCGGCAACGGGATCGCAACCCTCGGTGTCGCGCCCGCACCCCGCTCAACCAGTGAGCGGACTGGTCTCTATATGGGATCTGAACCCTCGGTGGGAGCGCCGCTGCGCTCCCAAGCGCCGCACTCTACCGAGTGCGCCACTGGGCCAGCCCTTGGTTGTAGTTTTTATAATACCTCTCAGGTCACATAAATGTTGAGAAAGATAGAAGGGTATGGACTTAGGTTTGAATCCTGTTACTAACAGGTGATCTTAGACACAACTTTTTTGAACCTCCGTTTCTACCTATAAATCAGTTAATGTTTATGCCTGAGGGTTATTGAGAAGCTGAAATGAGATGAATTGTGTGCTAGGCATATATTATGTGGCCACTAAATTTTACTTTCCTTTTTTAAGATGATGATGGCCTTTCAGATAGCTCTATCACCAGAAGTATATACCACATGTCATCAACAGAAATAAACAGAAACAAGGCAGTATGAGAGTTCTTTATTTTCCTATTCCAGGTTTGGTGTTCAAGCCCAGGCACTTAGGAATGATATGTTTAAGGGGAAAAAAAAAGTGCAGGGGTGGGAGAATGGGGTGGAGTGAAGCTTGGTCAGTGTGGGGATGAACACAAGTTGGTGACAGTTTTTGTTTGAGTCCAGTCAACAAAAAATTTTCGAGCACTTACTATGAGCAGTACACTCTGTTGGGATTTCTAGTGTATCTCTTATGGTAGAGTTCAGCAGATCTGGGTATTATTATTATACCTGTGTGTTGTGTACATGTGTTTTTGAACATCACAGAACATGGGGTTGCTACACTTTGCTTGAATCTTTCCCCAAATCTAGGCAATGTGCTTAGTCGATAGACAAGAGAGTTTTTAGTGTATATTCCTTGGCCAAAATAAGGTTCAAACTTCTTTAGCCATCTCCCCAAGTCTGTGTTCCTCACACGCTTAAGGTTCCTTCTTTACTGGATCTATGGCATATTTCCTAGGTGGTGTATTCTGCCCTCAGGTCATCTTTTGCCTGCTTGTGAAATTTCTTCTTCAGCTGATAGTTTTCTCGGCTCCTTGGCTTTTTGTGGGGTCCTCAGTTATTCTAAACAAATATGAGGACCATCTCTTTTCTAATTGAGTGAGGAGTGGCTCCTTATCACAGTTGGAAGTGCTGAGGTTCATCAGCAGCTATGGCTTTTTGCCAGGTATGAGGACCATCTCTTTTCTAATTGAGTGAGAAGTGGCTCCTTATCACAGTTGGAAGTGCTGAGGTTCATCAGCAGCTATGGCTTTTTGCCAGGTTTGCCAATGGATGTCATTTGGACTTCTTTTTAAGTTCTGAGAGATATGGGCTAATCTCCCTAAATGTTTTGAAACTTATAAATGGTGGAGAGACTAATGTTGGCTAGCCAGCTAAGGCCATGGTATGTGCTCATAGTGTGATATTAGAGACACTGTTTTTAATATGCCATTATCTATTTAAATTAAGTGTCCCTTAATGTTGTTAAATTGAGGTACTTATATTTCAGGGAAAGCCATTTAGGTACTTCTGTGTCACTTAAAAATTATTCAAGACCTGTCAAGTTTCCCATTTGTTGGAATTCTTTTTGTGACATTTTTGGTGATTCCTGTTTGGTAGATGGCAGCTAGCCAGAGAAGGTAACTGAGCTAATTATAACTGGAGGGGTCTAAGATGAATACAAGGATGAGAAGCATTCTGGGACCTGGTTGTTCTCAAATCCTAAGACCAAATTTAGCCTTTTGCTAATCATTTTAGATGACTAGGATGTTTTTAGCCCAGGATGATTGTGGCATGGATTTGAATCAGGAGTAGAGGCAGCAAAGTAATGACTAAGGCACACCCCTCATTATTTAAAGATGTGGCTTAGGATTTATTATGTTACTAGAGAGAGGGGAATTTAGTTAAATTCAGAGTAAAATTTATAAATGTAAAATTAGAAGAAATTCAAAATGAAGACTTCAACTGATGAAAACTATTGACTGTTTTCCAACATGGATCTTGTAATCTCTGTAGTTAAATTGCCCTTGTTCTTGCTAACTCAGCTTTTCTTGTAATAAAATGGGTGATTTTCATTTGTGAAAGACTACTGAGGAAAAAAGAATTGACAAAGAACATTAAAGAAATAAGATATATTAACTGTGGTATACTTCTTAGAAGTGCCATTTTGATATTCTGAAGATAAATTGATAAGTAACTTTAAAAGGTAATTTCTCTAAGGTATTATTTTGAACAGTAGGTTTTTCTTGTAATACCACTTCACAGAGACCATTCTCTCTATGTGTGTGTGTATTATTTTTTTCTTCATAGATGAATTGTAGCAACTTTAATTAAAATAATCAGATAGTTTTTGTGACTGACATTAGTTTGCCTAATAATGAAAATTTTCTGGATAAAACAACAGTATACTATAGTTAATCTAGTTCCTACCAAGTTGTATTTGATACTTTTTGCAGAAGTGCAGTTATTATGAGTTCTTAGGAAGTCAGACATATTCATTACTGAAAAGTTAATATAAACAAATATTTGAAAGTCAAACTAATTCGAGATTATCTGTGAAAATGATTATCTGTGAAAAGAGTTAGCTGTACTAACTTTCTGTATTGCTATTCATCCTGATATCCAGCATTTATACTATTGAAGAAGATTCCAGCAGTAATAGAATAAATTTGTGGAGGAGGTCATCTGAGAGTCTGGGATTTAATGATAAAGAAATAATGAATCACTTACCACCGTTTAATTGCTTGGGATCTCTTTACAAGCTGGAGTTTTTCTGAAAACAGTTGCCCTTTTGACACAACCTACGATTTCTTTTCTAACATAAGATATTTTGAACTTGGAATAATAGTGTTGGTAATGTTGGTTTTGGTAATTTGGTAGACTGTCCCAGGCACGATGACTATTAATTGAAACCATATTTCTTAGATCTCTAAAATTCTACTACCAGGCCTGTATCTTTCTATTAATAACTTATTAAATTCTTTGAAAATTGGCTTGTTAAAGTTTAATTTCCTTTCGATAGCTTTATGTGTTTTTTGATTGGGTGGCTTATTTGTGAGAAAAGGTATAATATTCCTTTTGAAAGCTGTTCCCCTGTTCTCTTAACCGTCTAGGACTTAAATTCTGCCTCAGCCAGCAGTTTCATTGTTTATTTTTCTCAGTCATTGCCAGATGAAATTGATTGTGCCCCCAAACCCTTTTGACAATAAAGGATTGTTTTTGAGAACTATGGAGAAATTGGCTATGTGGTTTTAGTTAACTTACAAAAACAACAAAATGTTTCATTTTCCAAAAACTTTCTAGATGTTTGTTAGTTTTTCCTATGTAATCAAGAGAGTTCCCCGTTTCTTTGTGATTTCACTGTGTCTTTTTAAAAACAAAGTCATTCATTGTTCTCATGGAGCTGAAATTGTCATATTATACTTAGTCTACTTTTTACTTGCTAGGCACAAAATTGTAAAAATACTATTTTAGGGGGCACTTTCTTTGACAATAGCTCCACTTGTTCCTTGGCTGAAGACAGGGGATTGGAGTTTGTATTTTCTTTTAGTTGTTGCCCTGGCAAATCCTGATGTGTTATTTCATTTGTATTATACCCCTGCCTAGAATTTTAAAACTACTAAAGAGTACAGGAAAATGAGATAACATATGCACTGTTTGGGGTTCATTTGTGCCAATGGTGAAATGCTTAGCCTTGGTAATAAAATATTTATAAAGTCCATAAAAACTTTCTTCAATTTTTTAAAATTTATTTTTTTATTGATCAGAAAATAAACAATATATAAGGAGAAGTTGAAGAGTATAAGATGCAGTGAGACAATGCTTATTCTAATTTGTAGTTTAACCTCACCTAATAACATATGTTATTACATAGTTGAGTTGCTGGTTTTCATTCAGATTTGGTGGCATACACCTGGAGGTGGTAAACCATGCAAATGCACTGTAAATGAGAAAGGAGAGACCTTTCTGTAGTCGAAGGAGAAGCTGGGCACCAGGCAACAGGGCTCAGATTCCAGCTTGGCACCATTACTGTGTCCTTAAGGAAAGTCAGCAAATCTGGACCCCTGTTTCTTCATCTCCAAGATAAGGAATTGGAGTCATTGTCTTTAAAGCCCTTCCCTGCTTAAAAGTTTTACCTAAACATACATATAACAAGTTATGGGGCAGGGCTGCCAGATAATTTTTTGGTCCTTGGTGGTGATTTTATGTTGAATCCTTTTCGTCTCTTCTCAGCAAATGAGTGTGAAAGGCCCCTTGGCATGATTTTCTTATCATTCATTAAACTTAAAGCAAAGAGATTTAACAAATCTCTTCTGAATGTTCTGTTTTCCAGAGATAATATTTTCTTTTTTTCTTTGAGATTTTAAGAGCTCTACTCTATTGTGTGAGAGCATGGTTAATCTTAATTATTAAAGAGAAGTCTGGCTTATGTATAAATTGTTAAGAGTTTTTTAAAAAAATAAGCTGTGCACGATTAGCAAAAGTCTTGATTAGCCAGTAGCTCTGCACATTTGGTGCTGGAATAGTTCTCAAAAGCCTTATATCTTTTTGTTTTTGTTATCAGAAAGGATTTATTAATGGGGCCGGCCCGGTGGCACACTGCTACAGTGCGCCGCTTGAGAGCGCGGTGGCGCTCCCGCCGAGGGTT
>NW_007731013.1:39106-43995 GCF_000696425.1 Galeopterus variegatus | reverse complement strand
GATCCCACATACAGACCGGTTCCCGCTCACTGGCTGAGCGAGGTGTGGGAGCAACACCGAGGGTTGCGATCCCGTTGCCGGTCCCGGTCCGGTACGGGCGCGACACTGAGGGTTGCGATCTGTTGCCGGACACGAAAAAAAAAAAAAAAAAAAAAAAAGAAAGGATTTATTAAGCATTCATATGTCTGTAAAGCTGAGTCATTAAAAAATCTATCTAAATGTAGTCATACTATATAATATAAAATAATTAATATTGACTTTAATAGTAAAAGATCATATAAAATCATATGAGATGCAACTAATTGAACTTATTTTTCTTAATGACTGAATGACATGGAATATATTTTTTTTACATTTTTTCCTAAGTTAAGCTAAATCTAAATATATAGATTGCCCAATTTTTTTTAATCTCCAAAGTTAGTGACAAAATTATATTGACATTTATATAGGTTAATTAAAAATTGAAAGGAAATTTAGAGGTCATTTTATCAAGGCTCCCTACCACTCTGAAATTTCTTTGACCACATCCCTGATACTTGACTAAGAAATCACCCTCTGCTTGAGAAGCCTTTGGGACTGGGACTTCAAGTACTGAAGACAGTCCATACTTTTCTTAGCCCTGCTTTGTATGACTGGGATTCATGGCTCTTGCAAGCTTTCAATTTGGCCTTATCAGGGACTACCTACACTATACTGGACTTTGCCTTCTTTATACTTAGTGTATAGCTGGATCACAATAGGCTCTTACCCATTTATTTAATAAACATTACTTGAGTATCTACTATATCTCAAGCTCTATGTTAGGCAGTGGGAATACAGCTGTGAACAAAACAGACATGGTATATTCTCACAGAGTTTATAATCCGTTGGGTAGGGCCGGCCCGGTGGCGCACTGGAGAAGTGCGCCGCTTGGGAGCGCGGTGGCGCCCCCGCCGAGGGTTCGGATCCCATGTGGAGACTGGTTCCCGCTCACTGGCTGAGTGCGGTGTGGGCGCGACACCGAGGGTTGCGATCCCATTGCCGGTCGACACCGAGGGTTGCGATCCCATTACCGGTCAGTAAAAAAGACAAAAAGGAAAAAAAAAAATCCGTTGGGTAAGATAAATATTGAATAAAATTATAGAAGTATGATGTTATAAGGAAGAGGTTCTAGGATCTACCATAAGAGCATATAATGGGCAACCTTGCTTTCTAGGAGGATAATCTCTATTAATATTGAAACTGTACTTTGACAAAATGAATAGGAGGTGGTCAAGCCACTGATATATGAGGATTTAAGTTTTGATTTCCAGTTTAGTCATATACCATTGTTGGGTGCCTATACTGTGCCAGGTGCTGAGGTAGCTGTTGGGAAAACAAAGTTTATAATGTAATATGGTTTGTGCCCATAAAGAGAATATGTTTTAGGGTTGTAGATAGACATCTAGGTAAGAAATTGGAGTTTTGGGGGTGTTTGATATAATGCAGAGGCAGGAACGATTAAAACCCCTTACATAAAAGAGATGTGATAGAAAGGAAGACCTCTTTGAATGTTCAGAAGCCACCACCTACAACACTAGGAATGCCACCACCAAAATGGCAGAAGCTATACACTATAGGCTGAAATACAGAAGTCACAAAGTTTGAGCTTTTGGGGGCTGAGAGATCAGGGAGGTTTCCAAAAGGATGGGATGATTCTCATGATTTTGTTATTCAGACTGGGTCATTCACTTTCTTATTTTTTCCTCTCATTCTGCTTCCCCTTTTCTGAAAGTGTTGAGTGCCAATTGAGATGCATATTTTGGAACAATGTTATAGTAGGACACTTTTTGAAAGGATGACAGGACCCAAGCTGACAGTTCACCGGAGAAGTTCTGCTTTATTCGGGGGAGAAGCATACATTTATATAGAGCTGGGTTCCGGGAGAGGGTGGTTAGTACACGGGGCGGTAGTTGATTGGCCGGGGGCAGGTAATGATTTCTGATAGGCTGCACCTTGGCGCCGGCGAGATTGTTAGGACCCGGAAGAGAAAAGTGCCATGTTTTAGGGAGTGCCTCCTTTGGGGTCTTCTATGGGGCCTTACACTTTTAATTTCATGGAGCAGAAAAATACCAACTCTTTTGGCTTTAAAAATGGGAGACTTATCACATACATCTTGAAGTAGGATAGTCCAGGGTTGGTTAATTTATTGCAAAGGCTCATCAGTCTTTCCTTCCTTCTGTGCTATATTTGACATATCTGCTCACTCTTAGGTCAGCTTCCTTGGTGCTACTGAATGGCAGAAGAAACTGGAGGTGAGAGGTGGACACATACTTATATGTCCATGAATGGAAAAAGTAGTATCTTTTCTCATGTATCTCTTTTTTCAGTGGGGAACACCTTTCTCCAAAGTCCTTTGGCAAACTGTACCTTTGTGGCTTACTGGCCAGAATCATATTATGTTTTTTGCTTAAACCAATCGCTGAGAAGACTTTTGACCAATCTGGGCTTGTGCCGTCTCTGAAGCACATGGCCTTGGAGCAGAGAATAGGTGACAGAATAGCATTGGGGTAGGAAGAAGGACGAGGAACATGGCTGCTACAAACATAGTAAGGTAAATTGAGTATAATCTATATGAGAGCTACTCAAAGTGATACTGCAGTGTTTGCTTATTAGAAATGAGTATTATCCCCACCCCTAACCTACTGAGTCATAATAATCTCTGGGAACCTGCCCAGGAATCTGTGTTTTAGCAAGCCCTCCACATGATTTCTATGCACATTAAAGATTACGAAGTATTATTCTAGGTGTCTCAAAAGGAGTAGGAGATTTTTGCTGTTAGGCATTCTGCTTTAGCACTTTGATTAGCTTTGGCAACTCAAAAAGGTATTTCAGCTTGGCTTTTAAGACATGCCTGGATAAGGAATTTGTATTTATTTCAGTACACAATGAGAATCCCATCAAATGAAGAAAAGTGATATGATGGGAGTTGCAGTTTAGGAGTACGACTTCATTCTTCTTGGCACCACCAGATTAGAGTGATGGGCAGACTAGTGAGAAAGCTGTTGTCATAATCAGGAGAGTGGAAATGTTAGGGAGTTAGGAGAGCAGTAATTGAAATGGAAAACAATAATGGAACTATGGCAATTCAGTTAACAAGTTTTGGTACTGGATTGGATGTAATGTGAGGGGAAAGTAGGAAGAGCCAGCTGTGACTGTGAGATTTCAACCTTGGTGTCTAGGAAAATGTTAATGCTTGGGGAGCAACGAGGGCAAGGAGAGTAATTTAGTTTGGATGGCCAGTTTTGTTTTGGACATGTTGAGTTTGAAATACACAGCTGGGTGTCCAGGTGCAGAAGGTCTAGAAGGTGGTAGGGAATGTAAGCCTGGAGCTCAAGAAAAAATGTCAGAATGAGAGGCATATATTTGAGAATTAGCAATAAAGAGTTTGGTGAGGGAATAATTGAGGAGGAAAAAATAGTCTGGGAACAGAATCTTAGGAAACCTGGGGAAGAAGAAGAGAAAGGAGGAGACATGGAAACTGAGACATGGTCAGAGAGGTAAGAGAAGGTGTAGGATAATACCAGGTAATGGAACCCAAAGAAGACCTTTTCCAGGAGGAATATTCACAAATAATTATTTTAAAGACTGAAGCGAGAGCCCAGAAGAAGCTGGTTAGCTTGAATTAGTCATAAATTTAGTTAGTACGAGGGTACTTCAAAAAGTTCATGGAAAGATTTGTATTATCTTTTAATTCTGTTTGAAGTACTCTCTTATAGTTCCTCAATTTTATCCATGGTTATTTCAGGTTGCTATTACGTTCTTGGAGTTTTATGCTTATTTGGATCAGAAGTCATTTCCTGAGTTTAAGATTCAATTCTGTCTTTGAGTACAGTGGTCCCCACATTATCCATGGTTTTGTTTTTTCATAGTTTCAGTTACCCATGGTCAACATGGTCTGAAAATATTAAATGGAAAATTCCAGAAATAAAAAATTTGTAAGTTTTAAGTTGCTTGCTGTTCTGAGAAACTTGATGAAATCTTGCACCATCCCACTGTATCCCTCCCAGGATGGGAATCCTCCCTTTGTTCAGCATATCTGCACTTTATACCCTACCTTCCTGTTAGTCACTTAGAAGCAATCTAGGTTATCAGATCAGTTGTCATGGTAAGTAACCCTTACTTTACTTAATAATGGCCCCAAAGTGCAAGATTACTGTGCCTAATTTATAAATTAAGCTTTATCAGTGGTATGCATGTATAGGAAAAGACATAATATATATAGGGTGTGGTACAATCCACTGTTTCAGGCGTTCACTGGGGGACTTAGAATGTATCCCCTGTGAGCTGGCTCCGTGGCGCACTCGGGAGAGTGCGGCACTCCTGCTGCGGGTTCGGATCCTATATAGGACTGGCCGGTGCACTCACTGGCTGAGCACGGTGCGAGCGACACCAAGCCAAGGGTTGCAATCCCCTTACCGGTCACAAAAAAAAAAGACAAAAAAAAAAAGAATGTATCCCCTGTGGATAAGGGGGGACTACTGTACCTCTCTATGTTGGCTTCCTGGGATGTGGCTTGGCTCTTCAACCTCTTAGTTGCTCTTGGTATTCTCCCGGTGACCTTTTTATGGCCTGTTCATTATGAAACTAGCTTTATACTTTAGAAAGTGAAGTTATTTTGTTTGTGCCAGTATCAGGGTATCAGGGAAGGGTATTATGTATACCTTTTAGTTGCTGAAATGTATGTAATGAAATATTTGAATTAAGAAAGAAAAGCAGTCACTTGTCAGATTGAATGTGTGTATGCGTGTGTTTCACTCTCTGGCTCCAGTTGGATAGGGGAAAGTCCATGATTTTGAAATTATAGTTCTTGAAAACAAGGAAGAATTAGGGAATTGAGGGGGGTGGGGAGAGCTTCTAAAAAAAAAAAC
>NW_007731013.1:36855-38640 GCF_000696425.1 Galeopterus variegatus | reverse complement strand
AAAGTCCATGATTTTGAAATTATAGTTCTTGAAAACAAGGAAGAATTAGGGAATTGAGGGGGAGAGCTTCTAAAAAAAAAAAAACAAAACTTACTGTTCTATTCAAAATTGACCAAAGTGTAATGAAATCAACCTAGACAGTTTTGATATAAGACCAGTTTTATGTGGTGGGTAGTTATCCTGTTGATTAGATGTAAGAAGAGATTCTAGTAGAAATGCTTTTGGAGGAGAGTAGTATTTAGGGATTTTACTCCAAGGATTAAAGAGAGCCAGACTAACCTCACTGTGGGCATAGGACTCAGAAAAAAATGGCTTTGCTTCTGGGCTCCAGCATTAGCCTGCTTGTGACCTTGAATAAGTCATTTAACTATTTTCAACCTTATTTTCCTCATCTGTAAAATGATAAAGGTAGATTAAATGCTCCCTCCCATCTCTAAAAATGTTTTGGTTTATGACTAAGGTAATGAAATGTTTGACTCCCAATCCACTCTCTGTCTAAAGGCCTGGAGGATCAATTATATATTGCTAGGAAGTAGGGAGGGACAAAACATTTTATGAGTTTAGAAATATTACATTATGCAGGGGATTCTTTAATTGACCTTCCCTTAGAAGCACAACTGTCATTACTAGAAGTGTGACCTGAGAATGTTAAATTCAAGAAAGCTTCTAAGCATTAAGTCTGTACTTCTTTTCCTGCCAGAAATTCCAGACCTTTCTTAAAAAATTCAGGATGGATAAGGAGGTCACTGCAAAGTGAAATGGTTTCTAGCTCTGTGCCTCTGGTCTGTTCCTAGGTACTTAAGATAGCTACTCTTCTTGCTTAAGCACCCTTCCTTATTCTTCATTCTTGAATATTCTTTATTCCTTAAAAGCCCTTTCTTATTCTTTAATCACTAAAAATGGAAGTTCATAGTAGCGCTTTGCTCAGGAGAGGGGGAATGAAACAGCAGTGGGGTGGGGCAGAAGAGGCGACAGGCTTGTTAATATTCTTCTGTTGTTTAAGCTGATCGTACTTGGAAGAGGGGTAGAAAGAATACTAATTGTTCTTTGTGTGCATTGGTGCTGTATCAAACAAATGGAAATAAAGATTAGGGATGTTTCTCACAACTCAAGTTTGATCTGTGTCTGGGATATTTTTTGAATCTGTGTCTGAAGGTTGGACCCGCTACAGTTGGCAAAGATCATATATAGTATGGAATGTGAGTCTTTCAGCCAGTCTTTCTTAGCTTGGCTTGGTAAGGGAGGACAGTGATGTGGTTTTTGTGTGTTTTGACCTTAAACCATGTAAATCAATAGACTTGTTCTGCAGAGAGAGCTTCTAAAATATGGTGGTTTTTATTTTGTTTTTTGTTTTTCTTTTCTGTTCTCATTTAGACAAATCTCAAAGAGCTGCTTTAGTTATTTTTAAACTTTGCAGTTACATTTAGTTTTATCTCATTTTGGTATTTGCCCAAAATATGTTAAATGTTTCCATCACTATATTTTTTAGGAATGTGACACTGAATGTTGGCCTTCAAGATCTAACTTCAGCAACAAAGAAGCAAGTCTGTAGATGTCTTTGAGTCTAACAGAAAAAACTTATTTTAAAAATCATTGTATAGTTGCTTCTTGATCTGTTTTAATTGATCTGTTGTACAGAATTAAAGTCCTGTATTCTTTTATATAGAAGTTTTTCTTCCGGGCCGGCCCGGTGGCGCACTGCTACAGTGCGCTGCTTGGGAAGTGCGGTGGTGCTCCCGCTGAGGGTTCGGATCCCACGTGCAGACCGGCGGCTCACTGGCTGAG
>NW_007731013.1:35572-36797 GCF_000696425.1 Galeopterus variegatus | reverse complement strand
TTGCCGGTCACGAAAAAAAGACAAAAAGACAAAAAAAAAAAAAAAAGTTTTTCTTCCAAATTATTTCCCAAACATTAACATGAGAATTGGCTTAAGACTGGGGGAAAGACATCCCAGGTACACAAGATGTGTCAGGGTTGGAGACTTAACCTGTGACAAATTTTAAATTACAACTGAGTCTGCCAAAGAATGATCATGTATGGATGATGTCATGTAACTCTAGTTTAAATTATTCTGCAATAGCTTTTAATTACCTGCCATAGTTTATGCAAATGTACTATTGATTGCCATAGGTTTTTATAGATTATAATCAAATTGCTACTTACAATCAAGACGTATCTTTAGGCTGTTTATAGAACATTCATGATGTACGGTGCTTCTTAGCTCACAGAGAAGTTGTTTATGAGCCACAGTCTTGGGTCACTTTGGCAGTTTTACTAGAGAATATAAACTTAGTTGTGTTGTGGTTTATGCCTGTAAAAGAGCACAGTTTGAACATGGTTATTTTAGGGTTGAATTGTGTGTTCTCACCAAATTTCCTTGGATTTTTTTCCTCTTGGATTTTAATGACAGAAAGTGTGTATAAGAAAATTTTTGAAGAGCTTTGTTAAATATCTCACTTGTTAACATTTTTAGATATTTGGGGGAGGGAGAGGCTGTTTATATTAAATAAATTAACCAGGAGTTGCATAGTTTGTTCTCAAAAGTATCTTTAAAATATTGATTATGTTGGCTTTAATTCTGTTTATATAAATGTTTCTCCTGTGTAGGTAGTAAATGAAAGAGTTTACATTGTGTGGGGGTGTATAAGGGGACAGAGTTTTTAGCCTTATTGAAATATGATTCTGCTAAATTAACCAGGATTTGTAGAAATCACTGGTTATCACATAAAGTGTTGAATATAAACTTTAAAAAGTACATTTATAAAATAAGATTGAATTACATATTGAGGATGAAAGGGGTGGTGGACAATAATCTGATTGTTCCTTATTTTATGAGAAGTAGACAGGGTGATTACTCTCTAGATAGTAAAGTATGTAAAACAACCTGTGTTGGCATTTTTCTCCCAAGGTATTTGGGCCTGGGGTGTTTCTTTTTTTTTTTTTTGTCTTTTATCCTTTTTTCCATATCCGGCAACGGATCGCAACCCTCGGCGCTGCTCCCGCGCCTCGCTCAGCCAGTGAGCGGGAACCGGGCCGGATGTGGGATCCGAACCCTTGGGCGG
>NW_007731013.1:29570-34690 GCF_000696425.1 Galeopterus variegatus | reverse complement strand
CTCCCCCCCCGGCGCCGCGCCCCCCGCCCCGCGCTCTGCCGGGGGGGGGGAGCGGTGCGGTGTGTGGGACCCTACCCCTGGGGCGGGAGCGCCGCCGCGCTTCCCAAGCGGCGCACTATCCAGTGCGCCACCGGGCCGGCCCGTGGGGTGTTTCTTTTTCTGTATTTTTCTATTTTTATTTGTATTCATTCAACAGGCATTTCACCTTTAGTGAGATCCATCTGTCACTAGAGGTGGCCAGCTATGCCAAAAGCCCTAATAGTCTAGTCTGACACAGATAATCAGTAAAAAAGCTTAGTTGAAATCGGACCAGAACAATATAGGCAGCCCTGTGCCCTTCTCCTTTTAAAGTGAAGATGTTGATGCAGGGAAGCAGAGGCACCTTGGAATTGCTGGTACCTCTCAAGAGGTTCTTCTTTAGTGGGGAATATGAAACTGAAGTGGCTTTCCTTTTAAAATGGAAAGGATTTCTTAAATTTTTCATCTGGCCTGGAGAAGAAGAGTGAGGAATCTTGCTTCTATGAAATTACCAAGCCCTTTCAGTAGTAGAGGTGGAACTGTATGCTTAAATGAACAGTAATGCTTTTGCTTTCACCTGTCCCACCTACCCAGAAGTGCTTAGTGTCCCATGTATGCTGGTAAAGCATGTAGACGTACCAGTCAAATTTGAGCCCATATGATTAAATGGTCCTAACTAGTTGACACTGCTGAAATTCTCCTAGAGGATGATGATATCATGGGATTGGATCCTTTTAATTTGCTGGAAATTGATTGGTTGTAGCTTACCAGTTGTTTGAGTGGCTGTCTGAGATTTCAGTTGGTGGTTTTATGTTTTTGTTTTAAGATCTCAGCAAAGCGATGTCTCAGGATGGTGCTTCACAGTTCCAAGAAGTCATTCGACAAGAGCTAGAATTATCTGTGAAGAAAGAACTAGAAAAAATACTTACCACAGCACCATCACATGAGTTTGAGGTAAGGACTCTACACTGTTTTTTGCTTCACCTGTCTACATACTGAGTTGCTGCCAATGAGGATGATTGTCTAGCCTCAAATAAGCACAAGATGTATGACAACATCAAAAACAAAAAACTAGTATTGCTTAATAGTAAAGATTTTTAACATTGTAAACCATTATGTCTTTTTTTTTTTTTTTTTTTGAGTTAGAAAGTTTCCAAAGTCACTAAAAGAATCAGGACAAAATTATACTTTATTTGTTCTATGTTTTGATATCACTGGGTGGAAAAATGGATATCAGTGCTCAGTTGGAATTGTGAGAAAGTAGTTTATCAGCCATATATTCTACACGCCTTTTCCTTTTTTTTTTTTTTTTGTCTTTTGTCTTTTTCCGTGTCCGGCAACGGATCGCAACCCTCAGTGTTGCCCCCGCACCGGACCGGGGACCGGCCACAGGACCGCAACCCTCGGCGTTGCTCCCGCGCCTCGCTCAGCCAGTGAGCGGGAACCGGTCTGTATGTGGGATCCGAACCCTCGGGCGGGAGCGCCGCCGTGCTTCCCAAGCCACGCACCATCCAGTGCGCCACCGGGCCGGCCCCTCTACACGCCTTTTCCTTTTTTTTTTTTTTTGTCTTTTGTCTTTTTCCGTGTCCGGCAACGGATCGCAACCCTCAGTGTTGCCCCCGCACCGGACCGGGGACCGGCCACAGGACCGCAACCCTCGGCGTTGCTCCCGCGCCTCGCTCAGCCAGTGAGCGGGAACCGGTCTGTATGTGGGATCCGAACCCTCGGGTGGGAGCGCCGCCGTGCTTCCCAAGCCACACACCATCCAGTGCGCCACCGGGCCGGCCCCTCTACACGCCTTTTCCGAAGAGCCAACTCTTAATAGAACCATGCTACTTTGACAACTATAATAGAAGTTTCTTAGAATTGGAAAAGTATTTACTTTTCTACTTAAATATCAATAGATTATCCTTTTCATTTTCAAATTTCAGTTTGCACTTAACCTTTTCAGGTTAGCCATATTTTGTTCTTTTTTCTCCTTTTGGTGAAGATTAATTTCCACTTAAAAGCAGAGAGAGATATTGGTGAGTAAATGGAGAGAACCAGTTGGAGTTCCCAAAAACCAAGTGGTGTTCAGATTACATGATACTCCTGGGAGATGGGAGGATTATTTGCTTTTATTCCTATAAATGAGGTTCCTATTAGCTTTTGTTCCTCTTTAGTTTTAAATTCGGGTGTAAAAAGTCTCTGCTGTACTCCATGTTCTAATAGTATAAGAGTTTCATTTAAAGGTATTTAAATATACTTACATCTAAATATAAATGTATTTAAAGGTATTTAATTTCATTTAAAGGTATTTTATAGTTTGTATCTGTTTTTATGTTTTTATTAAATATTAAGCATTCTGCTGATTGTAACAATGCCTTCTATTTTCATAGCACACTAAAAAAGACCTCGATGGATTTCGGAAGCTATTTCATAGATTTCTGCAAGAAAAGGGACCTTCTGTGGATTGGGGGAAAATCCAGAGACCTCCAGAAGATTCGGTAAATTTTAGTTAAAATGTAGGAAAATTTAAGGTAATTTTGGACATCGGTTGAACTTTGGGGTTGGAGTAACGTACAGGATTTGTGAGAACCCTCACATCAGACACAGACAAGAATTGCTTTGCATTCTCTGACCCCTCATGCTGAAATTACGTATATATAGCCTTCTACCTCTTTCCCTTCTTTTAGACATTTCAGAATCCTGCTGAGAACTTCTGAAAGTCTAATTTCCCTGTAGCACTACCTCGTAACTTAATATCTCTGTATCAAGGTATTCTTTTGCGAAGTACTGAACACACTGTAAGAGCTTCATTTACCTTCATTTCTTCCTTCTCTCCATGGGCAATGAGAAATGAAGCCATTTGATTTCTCATTTCCCATAGGGTCATGGATAGACACTTAGTTGGATCTTAAAGCTCTCCTATGCTTTCAACCCTTCTTTACAGCCATATTTCCCCTGTCTGCCTTATGTGAACCAACCTAGCATTCCCTTTACATACGTGGTATTCCCCTGCTTCTGGACTTCTATGTGTGCTGTTTTCCTGGAACACCATGGTCTCTTCATCTATTCAAATCCTGCTTATTCTTGGAGGCTTAGTCCAAATGCCTGTACTTCTGTCATCAGCCCCTAGTGAAAAGCTGTGCTGAGGAGGTGTACAGGTATAGTATTGGAGTTCAAATCCTAGCTCTGCTGCTTATAAATTTGAATTTTGTATAAAATGAGAATAATGCCAAGTGCTTTATGTACTTCACAGCATTGTTATGAGGGTTTATTAAGATAATATATGTGGAAATATGTTAAACCATGAAGGATTTTGCAGATGTTAGTGGTTATTTCTTGATCATGTGACACTTAGCCAGCCTAATTAGGAGTAGGTGTTCATGAATGTTTTGTCTTCCATTGCTAGATGTTGAGGCCAGGGGGCTGTGTGTCCTGAGCAAAAATGTTTGTTGAATGGATGATCTAAATGAAGTGATTGTCTAAGGAACAGTTTTTGTTAACATAGTGGCCTTTTTTTCCCTTTCCTGTCAGCTCTTTTGACCTTTGCTGCTTGTTGTACTTTTCACTGCAGGTAGAAAAGACTTGATAGAGTGGAATAATTGTGTGTAGATAGTTTATCTCTTGTGTGTTTATAGTTTTACATAATCTAACGTTGGTTTAAAAACAGGGCTGTTTGGGCCGGCCCAGTGGCGCACTCAGTAGAGTGCGGTGCTTGGGAGTGCGGCGGCGCTCCCGCCAAGAGTTTGGATCCCATATGGAGACCGGTCTGCTCACTGGTTGAGCGCGGTGCGGGCGCGACGCCGAGTGTTGTGATCCCATTGCTGGTCGCAGTGCGGGCGCGACACCGAGGGTTGCGATCCCGTTACCGGTCACAAAAAAAGACAAAAAGGGAAAAAACAAACAAACAAAAAAAAAAAAAGAAAAACAGGGCTGTTTAGGGCTGGCCCCTGTTGGGCGTCTCCAGCGGCCGCACGGGACCCCAACAGGTTTTTCCTTTCCCTAGAGGGTTGGGGCCAAAGGGATTGCCCTTTTCTCCCCTCCAGGATGCGGGACAAAAAGAGATTCCAAGAGATGGGTGAGCACGCCGCTGCTGTCCCAGATAGGGAACAAACACATACACACACAGGGGGGTTCTGTCAGGCAGTTCTGCTTATTGTAACATAAAAGATCATATTTATGTGCTTATTAGCAGGCGGGGATTTCCAAGCTTAGGCCAATCCTTGAAAAGGTCAAATGTGCACGTGCCTTGCCTCTCTATGCTTAGCCCTCCCCCTTAACTTCCCTTGGGCGCCACCTATTATCCATTTAGGCCATCTGTTGTTTTTGCTTAGAAAAAGGGGGCGGTCCCATAGTTCCCCCATTTTGTTTTAATAAAAGCCTTGTGTTGTTGTGTCTTAGGTCGTCCCCCGCCCACCGTTAGGGGATCTTACCTGTTGTTGACTATCCAACCAAGCCGAGGCTGAAAGAACCTGTATTGGTCTTGTGTGGTTGTACCTGTCTTAGGTTGTCCCCTCTGTGGGGGATCTTACCCGTCATTGACTATCCAACCAAGCTGAAGCCAAACAGGAGATTACACCTTGGTGTTAATTTTTTGAAGGGCCAAATTGACCCAAGGGTCTTGGGGGTATTGTTCATTAGCTACCTTTTCCACCACCTGGGTGAGCATGGTAAGGGACCCTAGGTTGCACCTTATAAGAGCTGTTAGCCAACCCCACATGCATGGAGGGCCTGTTAAGGTGGATATTAATGGTGAGCCAAGGGGAAGTTCTAAACCAGCCTTCAAACCAGCCGGAATTGGCCTCTCTTTCCCTCCTACATTTTTCTAATCCTTCTCCTAATTTAGGTGCGTAAAAGCAACATTCTTCTTTTTTTTTTTTTTCCTTTTTGTCTTTTTCCGTGTCCGGCAACGGATTGCAACCCTCAGTGTCTCGCCCGTACCGGACCGGGACCAGCAACGGGATCGCAACCCTCGGCGTTGCGCCCGCATCTCGCTCAGCCAGTGAGCGGGAACCGGTCTGCATGTGGGATCCGAACCCTCGGCGGGAGCGCCGCCGCGCTCCCAAGCGGCGCACTGTAGCAGTGCGCCACCGGGCCGGCCCACAACATTCTTCTTT
>NW_007731013.1:24683-28868 GCF_000696425.1 Galeopterus variegatus | reverse complement strand
TTCCCTTGGGTGCCACCTTTTATCCTTTTAGGCCATCTGTTGTTTTTGCTTAGAAAAAGGGCATGGCCCATAGTTCCTCCTTTGTGTTTTAATAGAAGCCTTGTGTGATTGTGTCTCTCTTAGGTTGTCCCCCCACTATTAGGGGATCTTACCCATCATTGACTATCCAACCAAGCCGAGGCTGAAACAACCTGTATTGGTATTGTGTGGTTGTGCCTGTCTTAGGTGGTCCCCCAGTGGGGGATCTTACCCATCGACTATCCAACCAAGTTGAGGCCAAACAGGAGATTACACCTTGGTGTTAATTTTTTTGAGGGGCCAAATTGACCCAAGGGTCTTGGGGGTGTTGTTCATTAGCTACCTTTTCTGCCACCTGGGTGAGCATGGTGAGGGACCCTAGGTTGTGCCTTATAAGGGTTGTTAATTGACCTAATATGCATGGAATGATGGGGCCTGTTAAAGCAGATAGCAGGGTGGTGACCCAAGGGAAAGTTCTGAACCAGCCTTCAAACCAGCCGGAATTGGCCTCTCTTTCCCTCCTACGTTTTTGTAATCCTTCTCTTAATTTAGCTAAAGAATCTTTAACAATGCCAGAATGGTGTGTGTAAAAACAACATTCTTCTTTGAGGGCTGCACATAATCCTCCTTGTTGCAGAAACAGCAAGTCCAAGCCCCTTCTGTTCATGTTTGGTTAGCTAGAGTGTGTGGAGAAGAGGGTGGACTTTCTTCACCAATCATGGAGAAGACCCCTAGCAGAAGATAAGCTTGCTTCATTGTGGACTTTCCTGTAAAACATAAGAAGGGTTTTCCTCAGGGTCATTATCGCCCTGGGCAGTGGGTGAGAACTTGAGATGTCTGGCTGGCACCCATATAGGGTTGGGCTCGTTGAAAGGAAAAATACAACCAAATCCTCTGCTCATAGTTAAGAGCAGGTTGGGGCCTTCCATTGTCCTGAAAGGGAATCTTTCCATCGCACCTGAATGGCAGGACTTGGGGATTGGGTTGACCAGTGTTTTTGGAAAGCAGTTATTGGCTCATGTTTTGGAAAATTTAAAATATTTAAAATATTTAAGGTGGCGCTCTGGAGAGTGTGCCGCTTGGGAGCGCAGCAGCGCTCCCGCTGAGGGTTCGGATCCCATGTGGAGACCGGTTCCCGCTCACTGGCTGAGTGAGGTGCGGGCGCAACACTGAGGGTTGCGATCCCATTGCCGGTCTCCGGTATGGGCGCGACACCGAGGGTTGCGATCCCGTTACCGGTCAGTAAAAAAGACAAAAAGGAAAAAAATATATATTTAAGGTAAATAATGCCATTCCTAACTGTTGGTGGGGGCTAGTTATTCTCCCTTTTTGTTTTAAAAGTTGGTTCTTTAGAGTTTGATGGTGACATTCTATTATGGCTTGTCCCTGAGGATTGTAAGGGATGCCAGTGGAGTGGCATATGTTCCAAGTGGATATCTGGGAAGGCTTTGCTAATAAAGCAAGGGCCATTATGTGTTTTAAGTTGACCGGGGAGGCCGAGTGTGGCAAAACATTGTAGTAAATGACTTTGTGCATGTTTAGCCTTTTCCCCAGTGTGGGCTGTAGCCCAACAGGCATGAGAATAAGTGTCAATAGATATGAAAATATATTTTAATTTTCCAAATGCTGGAAAGTGAGTGACATCAGTTTGCCATAAAACATTAGATTTAAGCCCCCTAGGGTTTACACTGGGGGGCTTGTAAAGGTGGTACCTGTAAATACGGGATGCAAGATTTACAGGTATGAACAATTCTTTTTAACTGTGAAACTGGGATTTGTGGGAATCGGGCTTGAAGCCCTCTCCAGTTAACATGAGTTAAGGCATGAAAATCAGATGCACACTGTGTGGTATAAACATTGGTGCCTGTGGTAGATATTTTGTCTGCCAGGGCATTTCCTGAAGAAAGGAACCCGGGCAGCCCTTGGTGCCCCCTTAAATGGTGCATGTAAATAGGTTGGTTTCTTTGTTGTAAATAGGATCATTAGTGGTGTCATAGGGTTGTTGTCCAGTCGGTTATGATTGAGCAACCCAGGCAATAAATTTCCAACATATCGCAATCAAGTGGATGGATAGGAATGGGAAAAAAGCAGTCCTTGAGATCAATGATCATGAGATGCAAGTGGCTGGGGATGGCAGGGGCCCAAGGTAGGCCCCGCAAAGGAGTCCCCATGATAATCATCCTTTTGTTTATCTCTCTAAGATCTTGGAGCATTCTCCATTTTCTTGAAGCCTTTTTTTATTACAAAAATGGGCGTGTTTCAAGGGCTGACAGGGTCGAATGTGTCCCAACCTAAGTTGTTCTTGGATAATATCTCTCTCTTTTTTTTTTTTTTTGTCTTTTTCCGTGTCCGGCAACAGATCGCAACCCTCAGTGTTGCCCCCGTACCGGACCGGGGACCGGCAACGGGATTGCAACCCTCGGTGTTGCTCCCGCGCCTCGCTCAGCCAGTGAGCGGGAACCGGTCTGTATGTGGGATCCGAACCCTCGGGCAGGAGCGCTGCCGCGCTTCCCAAGCGGCGCACTGTAGCAGTGCGCCAGCGGGCCGGCCCCTTGGATAATATCTCTTAAAGCCTGTAGTTTGTGAGAAGGGAGTGGCCACTGCTCCACCCATATTGGAGGTCAGTCTCTCCATTTAATTTGGGGGACCAGGGGAGCAGTGGCCTGTAGAATTGAGGGTGAACCCTGATTCTAGGGAGGGGTTGTTGAGCTCGCATTTTGTAATTAGGGTGACAGCGGGTGTTGAACTGTTGTTGGTATTCTTCCTTATCTAAAAGCTCATCATAAAAGCCCTTATGATCGGTAGTGATGTAAGCATCTGCCTGGCCAAGGACGTCTTGTCCTAAAAGATTAGCATTAAGTCCGGAAGCAGTGAGAGGCTTCACCTTCCCAGTGGTGCCATCTGCATCTCTCCATTTTAACTGTCCTTTGGTTTCAAAGGATGGCATTTCACCTCCTACCCCAAGGATTTGAGGCGCAGGGACAACATCCCAGCTAGGTGGCACTTACTCTTGGCAGAGGACAGTTCGATCTGCCCCTGTATCAATTAAGCATCAGAACCTTTTACCCTCGATGGTGATGTCCATTTTTGGNTCCGGAAGCAGTGAGAGGCTTCACCTTCCCAGTGGTGCCATCTGCATCTCTCCATTTTAACCGTCCTTTGGTTTCAAAGGATGGCATTTCACCTCCTACCCCAAGGATTTGAGGCGCAGGGACAACATCCCAGCTAGGAGGCACTTACTCTTGGCAGAGGACAGTTCGATCTGCCCCTGTATCAATTAAGCATCAGAACCTTTTACCCTCGATGGTGATGTCCATTTTTGGCCTTACTCTGGGGACTATAGAGACTGTCCAATTAGCCCTGGGCCCTTTTGGCTGGTTACTTTTATGACCCCCTTGGGGTGATGGGGCTAGGGGGTGCCCCTGGCTTAGTTTAAAGGATTGCCATCTTTGTCAAATTTGGACCTACAGTCCTTTTCCCAATGTAATCTTTTTTCACATCGGGGGCAAGGTGTAGTAGAGGGTTTTTTGCCTTTAGCTTTGGGACATTGGCTTTTAAAATGACCTTGTTTTCCGCAACCAAAACATTGTCCCTTGAAGGGTGGGGAAGTATTGTTTCCTGAGGGGATCAGGGCAGTAAATGCCTTGAAGGCTTTGGTTAAGTTTTGTGTCTGAGCCTGCAAGGCTGTGGATAAAGTCCTAGCTTGAAAATGTTGACTCCCTACCTCCTTGGAAGCGATAACCCACTTCTCCATGGATTGGTCTCTTAAGCCTGCGCAAGCCAACTTAAGATCAGTGGTCATTCCATCCCATACAAGCATCTTAACAAACTGATCTCTGAGTGGGCCAGGGGGAAATTTTGTTTGTATATTTTGCTTTACCCTAATAATAAAGGAAGGGAAGTCTTCATTGGGCCTCTGGGTTATTCCAGCAATTGGGGGCTCCGTGGGGCCCTCTGCGAGCTTTGCCCAGGAAGCTAAGGTGGCAGCCCTGACTTGGTCTTGGTAAGGAGGCAGGATTGCCGCCTATTGGATTCCTGTACTATATTGATCTGCAGTTCCAGGACAACATGCCAAAGGTAACTGGGATGACAGGATTGGCTGCTTGATTCCTTTCCACTTGGGCATGGCACTCCTCCTTATAAAAGGCACAGAACTTAATAAACAAA
>NW_007731013.1:18703-23455 GCF_000696425.1 Galeopterus variegatus | reverse complement strand
CGAGGGTTGCGATCCTGTTGCCGGTCAGTAAAAAAGACAAAAAGGAAAAAAAAAAAAGAAAGTTTTAGTTGATCTATGGGATTTCCCCATGTATCTTTCAAGTGGTTTGGGTTTACTGAAAAGAGGAGCTGAAACCGGGAAAGCTTGGGGTTGTTTGGAAAAAGGCAGGGGTGGGCTTTCAAATTTAGCCCAATTGGTATTTTGGCGCAGAGTCTTATGACCCTGCTTTTCTTCTACCTAATCACCAAAAGGGGAAAGGTCAGGATAGAGCTTTGCACAAGGGGCCCCGTCGGCCGTTGGTTTGGGCTGTTGATAACCCTTTTCACTAATTGTACTGTCCTGTGCTCGCTCCTCAGCAAAAGCTGTCCAAATGCACTCTGTATGTGGGGAGTCTGAGTTGTCTTTAGTGCTAGACTTCAAACATAGTTTAAGGGCGGATATAGTGGGATAAAAGCCTAAGGGTGGCTCGACTCTTTGGTGGACTTCCCTCTTCTGAGCCAGGGCCTGAGCACGGTCCCAGGTATCATATGAGAACAAATCAGCTGAGAGTGCCCAAGGTGCTATAGATAGAATAGCCACCCAAGTTGTGACAACAGTAGTGTCTGAAAGCTCTAAGCCCCAACTTTTTAACAAATACTTTAGAGCCTTAAGGGCTGGATCGCTGGGTTTCTCTTGAGAATTTCCCATGGCCAAAAACTAAAAAGGAGAAGACAGAGAAAGAAACGAAAGTAAAAGGAAAGATACGACCTTGAGGCCATTGGTACTCACCCCGATAGATTTCTTTTGAACGTTGTCCTTCTTTCTGAAGCTCCGCACTGTAGGTCAGGGCCTCTTCGTCATCCATCTTTCAGGATCCTGCAGTGTTTTTGGCCATCCCTGTGGAAAGGAAAAGGTGAAAGTGGTATGAGGCACCGTCCTCACATGGGGCACCAGCTGTTGGGCATCTCCAGCGGCTGCACGGGACCCCAACAGGTTTTTTCCTTTCCCTAGAGGGTTGGGGCCAAAGGGATTGCCCTTTTCTCCCCCGAGGTGAAAAGAGATTCCAAGAGATGGGTGAGCATGCTGCTGCTCTCCCAGAATGGGAACAAACACATACACACACAGGGGGGTTCTGTCAGGCAGTTCTGCTTATTGTAACACAAAAGATCATATTTATGTGCTTAGCAGGCGGGGATTTCCAAGCTTAGGCCAATCCTTGAAAAGGTCAAATGTGCACGTGCCTTGCCTCTCTATGCTTAGCCCTCCCCCTTAACTTCCCTTGGGCGCCACCTATTATCCGTTTAGGCCATCTGTTGTTTTTGCTTAGAAAAAGGGTGTGGTCCCATAGGCCCCGTGGCTCACTCAGGAGAGTGCGGCACTGGGAGCACGGAGGCTGCGGGTTTGGATCCTATATAGGGGTGCGCTCTCTGGCTGAGCGTGGTGCAGACGATACCGAGCAGGGGGTTACAATCCCCTTTCCAGTTAAAATAAAAAAACAGGGCTGTTTAGGGCAGGGGATTGAAAAACTGCTGTCTGAAAGCTGCCCCACTGCCTCTGTGTTTGTAAAGTTTGGATAGTCAATGACGGGTAAGATCCCCCACAGGGGGGACAACCTAAGACAGGCAAAACTCCACTCATTCATTTATATACTGTCTGTGGTAGTTTAAGCTATTGGAGTCCCCCTTTTATTTTTTTCCTAATGAAAAAATCTTATATATGAGTATAGTTCCAGTTAGGAGTACTTTTATTCCCAGGTGTGGAAAATGTCTTTCAGTTCTTAAACTTTTAAAAATTATAAGTGACATGCTCATTGTAAAAAAGAAAATAAACAAGCTAAAAAAATTAAAATCCTACCTAATTGTTCACTTTGAGGAGTCTCTCATTTTTGATGTTGAAGTTAAAATTCCTCTTGCCTGTAATGCTTAATTAAAGTATGGATGCTTTTTTTAGGGTCTACTTTTTTGATTTCCTTGACCCTAGTGAATAAATTGTGATTTATTTTTCTGCTTTTAAGTAGTAGAATTAATAACATTTTCTCCCATAAAAAGATTAATAAGAGAATTCTCCTGAACAGGTATGTTGTTTAAAAAAGGAGCTGGATATAAATTTGATCAGATTTTTTAAAATGTTTGGGAGTAGGCCTAAGATTATAATATAATAAATTTAGGCATTTATTTATTTTCCCCCTCTAAAAACTTAGAATTTTTGCTTAGGAATTATTCCCTAAATTAATGATGGACCTAGTTCTAAAAGTATGGGGTTTTTTTTCACCTAATTTTTGCTTGCAGTCCTGGGAGTTTTTTGTTTTCTCCTGTACAAACTTAGCCTTTTGAAGACAGAGCCTACCTTGAAGGAAACAGACAGATTACTTTGAGTATATTTTAAGCTTCAAGGTTCTGCTTCACTGGTGGAGAAATCTGTCTGTGTATTTTGAGAGATCATGATATATAGTGGGAATTCTTGAAGTGGGAATTGGAGGGTGAGGAGGAAGGAAGGAGTAGAGGGATCAGAATCGCCTTGGAGTTTTTCCAATTCAGTACTGCCCTCCCCCATCCCCAACAAAGTTTGATAAATCCTTTCAGGAGGCTGGGTATGTCCATGAAGTGAGCCATAGTTTCTGGTGGGAATGCAGAATTGATGTAGGAAAAAGAATAGAAATAGAAAGTAAATTCTGGATGTAATATGATTTTTTGCAGCCTTTTGTCTTTCTGTTTATGAAAGTGTAGGACTTCATTTAAAATGTCGTTATTTTGAAGCCTAGGTATTAAGCATTTTTTTAAAAAATGTACTTGTAATCCCATATGTCCTTAATGTTTGAAGGTTTTGGAATGCAGAAGCAAAAATGTTTGCTCTTCTATTATGTCATAAACTTCTGGAGGGCACAAATGTGTCTTATAAATAGTTTATATGTTACCAGCTTTTGCAAATAGTTGTAAGAATACAAATAATGGGTTAATGTCCATTCACCTTGCTTCACCTACCACCTCCCCAAGCCTTCTCTCTCCCTTCCTCCTCCCCCTCAAGTTTTCTTTCTCAGGTCTTAGAGATTATTTAGAGATCACTGTTCCTTTCAAAATATAATTTTATTTAGTGAATGTAGGTTGTTTTTTTTTTTTTTAATACAGGTGATATTTTATCTTAACAATAAAGACATTATTGTGGGAGAATAGCCATTTTAGAATGACATTTCTAAAGTCAGCCTTACATCAAAGGTGTGCACATACACATTGTCATAACAGAGGATCTATATTTTTGTACATGGGTTGGCAAATTACCAGAGTCATCCACCTGGTTCATAAATAAAGTTTTATTGGAACACAGCCACAATCATTGATTTAAATATTTTCTATAGCTGCTGTTGTGCTACAATGGCAGAGTTGAATAGTTGTAATAGAGACAGTACAGCCTGTAAAACCTAAAATATTTACTATCTGGCCCTTACTGAAAAAGTTTGCTGACCCCGTTTTAGTGTATTTATTTATAGAAGATCTTCAGTAGATTTGTTTACTTCTTTGGCCCCCACAAAACTGACCTCAAATGCCTTTTGGCAATTTATAATTATCACGTTTTAGATAAAGTGTTTTTATAAATATTAGCTTGAAGTACCTACTGATAGATAGGCAATTGAAATTTTATGCTGTCAAGTTTTACTCACTCGGTCTTGCCTACTGGGTTGAATACTTCATTTTAGTTCTAAGTGAGCACATAGATGTTTTTTGAAAAGTTTTTTGAGTTCATATTATATTGAATTATGGCTAAGAAGAATAATCTAATTTATGGAGTTATGGATAATGCTCTGCCCCAACTTTGTGAAAGTTAACTAAATGAGTGTTATAATCAAGATTATCTTGGTATTTAACTACAGAAATAAAAGAAAAAAATTTTTTTAAAATGTATTAAGGTTAATGTTTTAAATTAGAGCAGCGAAGGACCAACCAGCATATGCAGCTTTATTCAACCATTTCATTATTTCCTAGAGAGTCTATGAGAGTGCCTTGGTTCTGGCCAAGCTTACTTGTTGGGGATGGAGAGGGATAAGGAAGAGAGCAAATAAGAGAGAGGGTACAGAGCCTGCTCAAGAAGGCACTGGGGCCGACAGGTTCTCCAGAGACCTAACTTAAAACCTGTTAGCACCTGGCTGGCACTAATCTTTGTTGATGATATATTCTCATTTCTGTGAAAAATATTATCTAAAGAAGGGTTTTTCACTTAGATAGGATCAAAGGAGTGAGGGTGTATTTGTGAATGGGAAGGAGTTATACAGGGTCATAGAGTAGAGAACTGGCATGAAGAGAATATTGTGTATGAATGTGGAATTTAGCTCCAACATATTTTTGTTGTTGTTCCATAAAATAACTGAGAATTTTCTTACTTTTAATCTATCAGTTCATTAAAATGTGTAAGTTTATTTATTTATTTTTTAAAAGATGACCGGTAAGGGGATCTTAACCCTTGACTTGGTGTTGTCAGCACCATGCTCACCCAGTGAGCAAACCGGCCATCCCTATATGGGATCCAAACCCGTGGCCTTGGTGTTATCAGCACCGCACTCTCCCAAGTGAGCCACAGGCTGGCCCAAAATGTGTAAGTTTAAATGATAAGTATTCTGACAAAGTTACAGCATACATGTACAGAGTACAAATACACAGGAATTTTTTTCTGAAGGTGAACCACAGTACATTGTGCATCTAAAGTTTGAAGCACAAAACAGCAAAAAAATGTTCATTATTTCCTAGAGAGGCTATGAGAGTGCTCTCTAGGACAGACATTCAT
>NW_007731013.1:15404-18531 GCF_000696425.1 Galeopterus variegatus | reverse complement strand
TGGCCTTGGTGTTATCAGCACCGCACTCTCCCAAGTGAGCCACAGGCCGGCCCAAAATGTGTAAGTTTAAATGATAAGTATTCTGACAAAGTTACAGCATACATGTACAGAATACAAATACACAGGAATTTTTTTCTGAAGGTGAACCACAGTACATTGTGCATCTAAAGTTTGAAGCACAAAACAGCAAAAAAAATGTTCATTATTTCCTAGAGAGGCTATGAGAGTGCTCTCTAGGACAGACATTCATTTTTTTGGAAAGACTTTCTGGAGACAGTTTGGCCAAGAATCTGACATGATATGACACAGGATAGTTTGCTTTGAGCATGTGAAGATTTCCTAACTGCAATCAGCTAGTGGTAAAGTTATTAGAGACTTGTTTTGTATGTATGTAGAGATAAAATTAGATCCCAAATATGGAAGTATTCCACAAAAAAGAAATAGTGGCATTTAAGGCAATGGCCCTGAGGACATGGCTGGATACAAAGTCTCACCTTTTCCTTAACATAAAGTTTTAAAGTGATAATGTATAGAAATAATGTAAGCTAATATATTAATACCAATTAAGCAAATATTGTCAGAGCTCTAATTCTCTATCTTTTGATTCCATGATGAATTGAACAAACATGGAGCCAAAATGCTGAAAAGAGACCTAAGACTTGTATTTGTAGCCCCAGCTAACTATAGGACAATGTATAAGCAATTCATAGGATGCTGTGGAAACATCTAATTGGCATGTGGCTCAGGAAGACTTCCTGGCATTAAGGTAGACTCCTGGGGTGACCTTGCGAAAAAACTTCTCTGAGGATGGAAGGATAATCAACGAGAAAAATGCTTTTTTTTTTTTCTTTCTTCCTTCAGATGTGAGGCTTGGACTGTCCAGGCGAGGCTCCCTACTTAAACATCTCTGGCCTGGGGAAGGAAACCTGGCACCTCTACTCTAGGCTCGGCTGAGGGGAGAAAAAAGCTTTGAGAACAGTAGGAGTCTAAGAATAATAGGTTTATAGCATGTAGCTTGTTCTCTGGTGGTGGAGCATATGATGGATCTGTCTACTTCTTCATGTCTACAGCCAGAGGAAAGGCCCAAGAGGGCCAGATGATGAGTCTCTTTGCCTGCCATTGTAGCTCCTGTTCATTGGCTGAGAACCTCCCTCTTCTCTGGGTGGGTTGTACTGGGGAGATGTCAGACACTGCAATTTCCATTTCAGAGAGATACTGATGGTGGGAGATTGGAACAAAATTTGAAAACTGATTCTTTGTGTACCTCAAACAATTGGTTTAGATTTTTCAACATCTTAAAATATTAACCCAAAATTAGTTATTTAAAAGATACTTATTATTGTTTTTGTTTTTAGTTGTGATAAACAAACCTTAAGGTTAATCAGCATTTTGGCTTTCACTAGCTTTTTTTTTTTTAATGTCAGATTTATTGAGGTATAATTTACATGAATTTTGGCAAATGCCTGTGGTCATATAACTACCACATGATCAATATACAGAACTTTTTCATTACGCAACAGTTCCCTTGTGCCCTTTTAAAATGCGCTGCTTCTTTACAGGTCTCTTCCACTTAACATACAAGCTAAGCAGATATGTATCTTTCTAAAACATTGCCTTTTCTTTCATTCAGATTTCTCCTAAGGAAGCAGTTAGCCTAGCCTCCATCCTCAGTTTTATGTTACCTGGCCTTTCACTTAGTCTTTGGTTCACCCACCATACTTGCCCCTTAGTCTTACATGGAACTTTCTTTTTACAGACTCTGGCCTTTTCCCCTTCCCACCCTCATTTCTCCAGGGCTGTTTCAACAATGTGAATTATGTAATTAAACTAATGACATTTTACATTGCTTTAATCACTGGCTATTCAATACCTCAGAGTTTAAAGCTAGTATACAGCATATATAGATGATGTTAGAGGCTTCAGTTTTATTTTTTAGGGCATTTAGGTTTATTACAGTTATTCTAAGCCTCTGTTATCCACAGGTAGTTTTATAGGAGGGTTGACTTATGGGGAGATGTAAGGTGATTTTAGTAAAGCTCTAGTCCTAGTCACTGAAGCAGTTTGGTGTTTGGACCTCCCATTTCTTCTGTTAGGGTCCTATTTTAACTTCATGGGTCATCTACCTTTGTCCTTTTTTAATCCATCATACTAAAGTGGAATGTTCTTTGAAAACTACTACCTTAGCTGATAAAGATATAGGCCAAATGCCTCGCAGGGTAGACTTATTTTATGACTCCAATAAAAAGTTTATAAATATACATATACCTGCTTGTAGTGTTTGAATTTTTTATTTTTACCATCTGTACGTACTATATTATTTTTGCCTTTTCCAATTAGAAAAATACCCATAAGTGTTTTGAACTTCTTGGAATTTCTATAGTCACTTTCTACTTTGTAGGATCATATGCCATCTGTAACAACAGTGTTTCTTGTTTATTTCTTGTTTTTGTCATCTGGGTTTTCTGCCAGTTCTTTTATTGTCATCTCTTCTCTAGTTTATCAGGTTTAAAAAGTACACTGTTAGGGGAATCTTGGAAATTGCTACAATTTTTAATGGGAGGGTGGGAGGTACGGGAGTTTGAGAGGCAAAAATATCAAGAGTAAAAAACAAAATGCTATAAATAGGTTAAAATACGAGAAATGAATAAGGGAGAAGCAATTTACAATATGTATTTTTAAAAAAACTTTCGATTTTACAATAGTTTGATTTACAGAAAAGTTGCAAAATATACTGTTTTTTAACTAGAAATGTTATAAAACCATCCGAACTAATTTTTGTTACTTATATACCATTTTAAAATTTTCTGCTGAGTCAAAGGAAGAACTAGATAATTACTGAATGTATTGATGGAATTCTTCTTCCAAGCTCAAAAGTGAAAATACATAAAAGATAATTGAGAAGAAACATGGAAGTGCCAGAAAGGCACCTATGACTAGACTAAAAGGTGTAAGTAGGCCATTAAACACAGCTTTCTACTTGTAGATGGGCTTAAGACAGGTGTCTTCATTGTATTTAAAGTCCTTGGTACCTATGACTAGACTAAAAGGTGTAAGTAGGCCATTAACCACAGCTTTCTACTTGTAGATGGGCTTAAGACAGGTGTCTTCATTGTATTTAAAGTCCTTG
>NW_007731013.1:13933-15026 GCF_000696425.1 Galeopterus variegatus | reverse complement strand
CACAGCTTTCTACTTGTAGATGGGCTTAAGACAGGTGTCTTCATTGTATTTAAAGTCCTTGGGAAACTGGAAAGTATTTTCTGTTGTTTCAAAAGATCATGAAACACCTTTTCAGAGGTTTTGCTTGTTCGTTTGTTAGTAAAGCAGAGCTTTAAGCATTTTTTAATTTTTAAAAAATGTGTAAAAACTTATGAATGCAAGCTTTATATTGTATAGTTAATGATTATTACTACTGTTTGGGTGCTTATATGCCAAGCATTATACTGAATCCTTTATGCTGGTGACCTCATTTAATATTCACAAAAGACCTGGAAGATACGCACTATTATGATGTTTGTTTTACAAAAGAGGCAACCCAAGTTCAAAGCAATTTGCCTAAGGAAGGAGAGGAGCCCTGATATGAACCTAGTAGGTAGTTAGGCTCCACAGACCAGGAGCTATATGAGTACAGTCTTAACTTTATCTCCACTTCAGAAAGTGTGGCATACTTTATGTGCTTATCAACCTGGTAATAATAACAATAACAGCAAACATTTATTCAGCACTAATATGCCAAGCATTGTTCTCAGCTCTTTACATATATTTGCTTTCATGATCCTTAAACAACTCTAGTAGCTTGCTGTTACCCTGTTTTACAATAGAAGACTCTGAAGCTGTGGGGGATTGAGTTATCTACACAATAGCTAGTAAGCCAGTAAGCCAGAATTTAGGCCCAGATCTGCCTAAGTCCAGACTCTTAACCACTATGGTATGTTGTAGAACAGTATTACCAGTTGCCATCAGTGTTTGAAAGGAAATTGAAAGTCTTTAAAGCATGGCCTTCCCATCATGTCTCCATCTTTCCTTGAGTAGAACCATTGAGTAGGCTCCACTCCTTGCCTTAGAGCCTAAAATACTCTCACTTCTCTTGAAGTTCTTCCAGCAATGCATTTGACAAATATTTATTAAATAACTAATGTGTGCTAGGCATTTAACTAGGCACTGAGATACAAATGAACAAGATAGTCAAGGGTCTAACACTCATGGAGCCTCATTCTAGTGGGAGAGATAAAATATAAATGTTTAAATAAATAAGGTAATTTTAAAGACTAAT
>NW_007731013.1:9794-13923 GCF_000696425.1 Galeopterus variegatus | reverse complement strand
TCTCACTTCTCTTGAAGTTCTTCCAGCAATGCATTTGACAAATATTTATTAAATAACTAATGTGTGCTAGGCATTTAACTAGGCACTGAGATACAAATGAACAAGATAGTCAAGGGTCTAACACTCATGGAGCCTCATTCTAGTGGGAGAGATAAAATATAAATGTTTAAATAAATAAGGTAATTTTAAAGACTAATTGCTGCTCTCCTGGCCCAGGCTTACCCTCAACAGCCACATCACCCTGGTTGAAGTCTTTTTTTCTGGTTTATCTGTAGTCACTACATGAGGCTATGGGAATCTTTCTTTTTTAAGATTTATTTTAATTTTTATTGAATCATAATTGATTATACATATATTTTGGGTTCAACATTGACATGTTGATCAAATCAATATTACTAGCATATATATTGTTACAAATCATACTTATTCTTTTTTTTTTTTTTTCCTGTTTGTCTTTTTTTTACTGACCGGTAACGGGATTGCAACCCTTGGTGTCGCGCCCGTACCGGGGACTGGCAACGGGATCGCAACCCTCGGTGTTGCGTCCGCATCGCGCTCAGCCAGTGAGCGGGAACTGGTCTCCACATGGGATCCGAACCCTCGGCGGGAGCGCCGCTGCGCTCACAAGCGGCGCACTCTCCAGTGCGCCACCGGGCCGGCCCCATACTTATTCTTAATGCCACCTGTCCAGTCTCTCTCCATCCCCCTTTCCCTCCCTCCTCCCCACTCTGATAACCTAGATTTCTTCTCTAGAAGAGTAACGGTTACTCCGTTAATTTGTTGCTTAGATGATCTGTCCAATGCTGAGAGGTGTGTTCAGGTCCCCCAGTATTATCTTAGAGCAGATGCTGCTTCTGTCACTCTGGAATGGAATGGAATTTTTGGAGAGAGACATCCTCTTCTTTTCTTTGGTCTCTGCTGGTGACTCTCCTGTGTCAATGCATTCCAGTGGCTGACGGACCATCCACATGGGGGTTGTGGTGTCTAGCCACTTTCGCGGCAGCCGTAGTTACTGTGTTGGCTGTGGTGGGCCACCCAAACAGAGGTGATGTTTTTGGCATACTCCTTGGCACTGGCAGTGTGCCTGGTTTTTGGGGGGGGGTGTCCAGTCCCCAGCTCTGAGGCTATGGAAATCTTGATTCATTCATTACTTTTATTCTACAAATCTATCAAATACCTACTATTTTATTTTAATTAAAAATAAAGACAGTCATGGCTCTTAAAGAGCATACAATTTTGTACATTGCTTCCCAATCTTTCCCATCTAGTGACATTCATAGAAAATGAATAGGGTAAATACAAGAGGCAGGTTAGCTGGGAAATAGGCTGTTGCTGCCCCAACCTCTGCCCAACTGTTTGGAGGGCTGAAGGAATACAATAACACAGGCATGCAATAGTAAACCAGTTTTGCACTTTTGGTTTAGTGAGTAGATTTTTGCACAAAGATTCGTTTATTATACAATAGTGGGTAATAGCTATGAAGCTGGTTCAGGAGACACTTCACTAACTGGCTTCTACCTAGAGAGATTAAATGGTGTTCTCCATTCTCTTTGAATGCTTGGGTGTACTCTATTATGCATAAGTTCTCTCACCAAAGTGAGTGGCTTACATATTAAAAGTCCATTATGTTTGTTCCTAAACCTGCTCATGTCAGTTATCTTTGTTGTATTGACGTACTGTGATAAAATTTTATGTAAACCAGTTAAATGGGTTTAAAAAAGTTATTTCTAGGAAAAGCGAGTTGAATGCTTTGGGAAAATTGATTTTTGAATAGCAAAAATATAAATAAAAAATAAAGCGTTAAATTAACTATTGGCTAGACAACTATGAAAGATTGGGGAAATTGCATAAATCTAGAATGATTCTTCTGCATGTAGATTTTTTTCCATATGTCTAAGTTCTTAGTCCAGTTGGAAGAAACTGAAACTGCAAATCACAGAATGTATATTATTGGTGTAGTTTATATTAAACAAAAAAATGACAGAACTCTGGTCAACAGATTCATACCATACCTAAGGAAAAAACCTTAGTGAGTGGATGAATGTACATTTATTTGTAAAAAGTTAAAATACTTAATGTATCTAAAACTTTTTCATGATTCTATGTTTGAACTTATTTTTTAAATTAACTGTCTACCTGTCCAGAATGTTATAAGTAAGTGGGTTTCAGGTATATATGCTAAGTGTAGCAGGAGAAGGAGCAGCTGGGGAGTTGCAAAAGTCTAGCTAAGCACATTATGAAAGATGACATTATAGCTCAGACTTGAAGTATGAATAAGAATTTGTGCAAAAAAACAGAGGTAGACATTCTGGGTTTAAGGGAACATAGTACGCAAAGGTCCAAAGGCATGAGAGCAGAAAGTGCTCTAAGAATTATAGTTTTTCTAGTACTGCTGGAGAATAATAATGGAAATGGGGGCTGGCCAGTTAGCTCAGTTGGTTAGAGCATGGTACTGATAAAATGAGGTCCAGGGTTCGATCCCTGTACCGGCCAACTGCCAAAAAAAAGGACCAAAAAAAAAGAATGGAAATGGGAAATGAGTAGTAGACAAGATGGAATGCATTTTTAGGAGACAAGTGGGGAGTGGCTGTGCTTTTAAGTTCTTAAATTCTGTACCCCAAACTACATAGGAAACCCCATAGCCATTGGAGAAATGGCTACATTTGATTTTCCATGGTGTTCTTTTTTTTTTTTTGTCTTTTTTTTCCGTGTCTGGCAATGGATCGCAACCCTCAGTGTCGCCCCCGTACCGGACCGGGACCGGCAACGGGATCGCAGCCCTTGGTGTCGCCCCCGCGCCTCGCTCAGCCAGTGAGCGGGAACCGGTCTGTATGTGGGATCCGAACCCTCGGCGGGAGCGCCGCTGCACTTCCCAGAGGATTATTGAGAATGCACATAGAAGCCTTAACTATGTGCCAGGTACTCTGATAAAGGCTCAACAAATGTTTGCTATTCTTGTTACATATTCAACAAACATTTATTAAGTAAATCCTAGATGTCAGGTATTATGCTGAGCACAGTACAATAGAATTATATTAAGATTACAGATGGTGTTTCTTTTTAAAATTCTATAACTTTCATATTTATGTATTCTTTGTCTTTGGTTATAAATATATTTCTACTATGTTATCAGTATCCTTAATATGATATATATTTCATTTATAATCATGAATACTTCAATATTTTTTGTTTATATTTTTTAGCAAAATATTCTATCAAGTAGATGAACCATAAGTTACATCCCTGAAATTCTCTTAGGTATGTTGCTAGTCTATAATTTTCATTGTGTGAGATACTCATCTATACAAACAGATTTCCCTTATTGCAAAGATAAAATTTAGTTAATTCTTTAACCTTTAGGATTGCAGGAGGCCTGTACTCTGTCAGATCAATGAGGATAAATAATATAATGCCCTCTGTTATGAAAATGCTTAGCTGTACTATTCTGTTTGATGAGTTTTATTGAAGAGTATCTAGATCCACATAGTGAAAGCCCTAGGATGTATGTAAAATTATCTTTAATCATCCGTGTTCATAGGTTTTATATCTATTAAACTCAAGGTAGATGTAAGGGGTAAGCTTTGTCTTAGAGGACTATCGTAGCTGTTAAAAGAATTGGGTACACATTTTTCATACTGTGTAGAAGTTTAGTTATTTAAAGGATTGGTGTATGTTGATTGTGTGGTATAAGGTTTAATGGGATGAGGAAGCTTTGTAGAGTTCCATGGCATTAGATTGTCAAAGGGTAGGTGAAAGACTGAAGGAATTGGTGTCATTTACTGGAGGAGGAGGAGGAGAGAGGGAAAAAGAAGGAAGGGAAATAGAAATTGTCGGGTCCGCCGCTGGTGGCCGACCCATACAGCCCTAGCCTCGTTCCTTCTGGTGAGCGAGCGAATGGCCCGGATTACTTTTTCCCTCTAGTCCCCTTTGGAAGGAGATGGGGGAAGAGAGCCGTGAAGAGAGGTGAGCACACCCACCGGCCCCCCCAAAACAGCCCAGTTAAAGGACACTCAGACACTGCAGGGGGTTCTGTCGAGCAGTTCTGTTTATTAGCACACAAGCACTGGCTTTTATAGGCAGATAGGGAGGGGAGGTTTTAACATAATCTTATCAGCTTAAAGGTCAAGAG
>NW_007731013.1:0-8825 GCF_000696425.1 Galeopterus variegatus | reverse complement strand
CACCCTACTTCCTCCCAGCACCGTCTTAGGCTGCCACATTAATACGCCCTTGTGGGCCCATAATGGCCCCGCTTGTAATGTCACTTAAGGTGGTGTTAGTTTTTAAGGCCCGACAAGAAATAAACATAAGAAACATGCAAGAACTATATAAAGACTTTCAGAAAACTTTAAAACTCTTCTGAGAGGAACCGACGACCCTCAGTCCCCAAAGCAGCAGCTCTGACCTGGCAGCACCTGCAGGATTCAGGCCAGGCGAGTGCCCGCCCCTGAGAGGCCTGAACTGATGACCCCCAGGCCCTGAGGCAGCAACAGGCCGCCAAGTGACAGCAAAACTCCCTGCCACTGCTGCAGACACCAGGGTGGAACAAATGGTCCAGTCCATGAAAGCCTCTGCCACAATGACTAAACACCAACAGAGAGATACTAGAAATATAAAAAACCAAGAATGTATGACATCATCTAAGGAATATAACAACTCTCAACTTCTAGATCCTGCAGAACAGGAAGTCCTTGAAATGACTGAAAAGGAATTTCGAGCAACAATTCTAAGGAAACTAAATGAGATACAAAAAAACTCAGACAATACAACAAAATGAGAAAAAGTATACAGGACCTGAAAGAGGAAATGGACAAAGAAATCAATGCCCTGAAAAAGAATGTAGCAGAGCTTGTGGAGCTGAAGAATTTATCCAATGAAATAAAAAACACAACAGAGAGCTTAACCATCAGGCTAGAACAAGCAGAAGAGAGAATTTCTGGCCTTGAAGACAGCCTGTTCGAAATAACACAGGCAGATGAAAAAAATAAAATAAAAAGTTGAAGAAAATCTAAGAGAGATAACAGACAACCTTAAACACTCAAATATCCAAATCATGGGTATTCCAGAAGGGGAGGAAAAAGGAAATGGCATTGAAAACATATTCAATGAAATAATAGCAGAAAACTTCCCAGGTATAGGGAGAGATACAGACTGTTCTTCAGATTCAGGAGGCTTAAAGATCCCCAAACATATTCAACCCAGAAAGGTCCTCTCCAAGACGTGTTATAGTCAGATTGGCAAAACTCAAAGACAAAGGGAGAATCTTAAGCTGCAAGAGAGAAGTGTCAAGTCACCTATAAGGGAACCCCTATCAGACTTTTCATCAGAAACCCTTAAAGCCAGAAGAGAATGGGATGATACATTCAAAATACTAAAAGACAAAAATTGCCAGCCAAGAAAACTTTACCCACAAGACTATCTTTCTAAAATGAAGGTCAAAAAGTATATTTCCCAGACAAACAAAAACTGTAGGAGTTCACTACCATACAACTAGCCTTACAAGGAATTCTCAAGGGGGTACTGGGTCTCGTGCCTGAAAATCAACCATCACTACCATGAATACTCAAGAAAGAATAAAACCCACTAGTAAAATAAAAATGCTAACAATAAAAAGAAACAAAAAAAGTTTATCTACCATCCCAAGATACCAACAAACACAGAAGACAAACAGTAAATCAGAAAGGAACAAATGATATTTAAAACACTCAAACCAAAATCAATAAAATGTCAGGAGTAAATCAACACCTTCAATAATAACTCAATGTAAAAGGATTGAATTCCCCACTCCAAAGACACAGACTGACTGACTAGATTAAAAATCTGGACCCAATTATATGCTGCCTTCAAGAGACTCATCTCACCTGTGAAAAACACACATAGACTAGGAGTGAAAGGATGAAAAAAGATATACCAAGCAAATAGAAATGAAAAATGAGCCGGAGTAGCTATTCTTATACCAGATAAAATAGACTAAACCAAAAGCCATAAACAAGATAAACAAGGCCACTATATAATGATAAAAGGATCTATCCAACAAGAAGACATAACGATCATAAATATATATGCACCCAACATTGGAGCAGCCAGATTTATGAAGCAAACACTATTAGACCTACAGAAAGAGAAGAACACTAATACCATAATAGTAGGGGACCTGACACCCCACTCTCAACATTGGACAGATCATCTAAGCAAAAAAATCAACAGAAAAACACAAGATCTAAACAACACTTTAGACCAGTTGGACTTGGCAGATATCTACAGAACATTTCATCCAGCAACCTCAGAATATTCATTCTTCTCATCAGCACATGGAACATTCTCCAGCACAGACCGTATGTTAAGTCACAAATCAAGTCTTAAAAAGTTTAAAAATTGGAATTATTCCATGTATTTTTTTAAGACCACAGTGGATTAAAACTAGAAATCAATAACAAATGAAACTCTGGAAACTATACAAATACATGGATATTAAGCAACATTCTATTTAATGACATATGGGTCCAAGAATAAATTAAACAGGAAGTCAAAACATTTATTGAAACTAATTAAAATAAGGACACATCATACCAAAACCTGTGGGATACTAGTGCAAAAGCAATACTAAGGAGGAAATTTATCGCATTAAATGCTTACTTCAGAAGAATGGAAAAATGGCAAGTAAACCACATAACACTTCACCTTAAAGAATTAGAAAAACAAGAACAATCCAAACCCATAGTTAATAGACGGAAAGAAATAATTAAGATCAGAGCAGAACTAAATGAAATAGAAACCCAAAAAATGATACAAAAGATGAATGAAACAAAAAGTTGGCTTTTTGAGAAGATAAATATAATTGACAAGCCATTAGCAAGGCTAACTAAAAAAAGAGAGAAGACACAAATAATAAGAATTAGAAATGAAAAAGGTGATATTACAACTGTTATCTCAGAAATACAAGGAATCATTAGAGACTATAAACAGCTATAAGCTAACAAATTTGAAAATCTGGAAGAAATGGATAAATTTTTGGACACACACAAACTCCCAAGACTGAGCCAAGGAGACAGAAAATCTGAACAGACCAGTAACAATCAAAGAGATTGAAACTGTTTATTAGCAGTCTACCAACAAAGAAAAGCCCAGATCTGGATGGCTTCACTGCAAAATTCTACCAAATTTTTAAAGAAGAATTAATACCAATTCTCTACAAATTATTCAAAAAAATCGAAGCAGAGGCTATTCTCCCAAACTCATTCTATGAGGCAAACATCACCCTGATACCCAAACCAGAAAAGAATACAACAAAAATAAAACTATAAGCCAATATCTTTGATGGATATCAATGCAAAAATCCTCAATGAAATACTAGCTAATAGAATACAGCAACACATGCATAACATTATACACCATTATCAAGCGGGATTTTCTCCCAGGGATGCAATGTTGGTTCAGCATATGCAAATCAATAAATGTAATACACCGCATCAATAAAATCAGAGACAAAAACCATGTGATCATCTCTATAGATGCTGAAAAAGCATTTGATAAAATTCAGCATTTGTTCATGATAAAGACTCTCTATAAATTGGGTATAGAAGGAAAGCATCTCAGCACAATTAGAGCCATATATGACAAATCCACTGCCAATATCATCCTGAATGGGGAAAAATTGAAAGCTTTTCCCTTAAGAACAGGAACAAGACAAGGATGCCCTCTTTCACCACTCTTATTCAACATAGTGTTGGAAGTACTAGCCAGAGCAAGGGAAGAGAAGGAAATAAAGGGCATCCAGATTGGAAGATGAAGTCAAACTATCCTTGTTTGCAGATGATATGATCCTATATATAGAACAGCCTGAAGACTCTACAAAAAAACTCTTAGAATTAATAAATTTCAGCAAAGTTGCATGTTACACAATCCACACACAAAAATCAGTGGCATTTCTATACTCCAACAGTGAACTAGCAGAAAAAGAAATCAAGAAAGCTAGCCCATTTACAATAATCACCAAATAAATATAATACCTAGGAATAAATTTAACCAAGGATATGAAAAATCTCTACAATGAGAACTACAAACTACTGTTGAGAGAAATTAAAGAGGACACAAGAAGATGGGAAGATATCCCATGCTCTTGGATTGGAAAAATTGACACTGAAAATGTCCATACTGCCCAAAATGATCTATAGATTCAGCACAATCCCCATCAAAATGCCAATGACATTTTCCTCAGAATTGGTAAAAAACAATGGAAAAACAAAAGACCATCAATAGCCAAAGCAATCCTGAGCAAAAAAAGTAAAGCTGGAGGCATAACACTACCTGACTTTAAACTATACTACAAAGCTATAGTAACCAAAACAGAATTGTTCTGGCATAAAAACAGATACACAGACCAATAGAACAGAATAGAGAATCCAGAAATCAACCCATGCACCCACAGCCATCTGATCTTTGACAAAGGCACCAAGACTACACACTGGTGAACAGACTGCCTCTTCAGTAAATTGTGCTGGGAAAATTGGACATTCATATGTGGGAGAATGAAACCAGACCTGTACCTCTCATCATATACAAAAATAAACTCAAAATGGATTAAAGAATTAATATACATCTGAAACAATACAACTGAAAGAAAACGTAGGGGAAACACTCCAGGAAGTAGGACTGGTTACAGACTTCATTAATACAACCCCCAAAGCACAGGCAACCAAAGGAAAAATAAACAAATGGGATTATATCAAACTAAAAAGCTTCTGCAGAGCAAGAGAAACAATTAACAGAGTGAAAAAGACAGCCAATGGAGTGGGAGAAAATATTTGCAAAATATTCATCTGACATAGGATTAATATCCAGAATATACAAGGAACTGAAACAACAGCAAAAAAACAAGTAACACAATTAAGAAATGGGCAAAGGAACTGAATTGGCATTTCTCAAAGGAAGATACACAAAAGGCCAACTGATACATGAAAAAATGTTCAACATCACTCAGCATTTGGGAAATACAAATCAAAACCACTTTGAGATACCATCTTACTCCATTTAGAATGGCTAATATCCAAAAGACTGAGAATAACAAATGCTGGCGAGGATGTGGAGAAAAAGGAACCCTTTTACACCATTGGTGGGACTTCAAAATGGTGCAGCCATTTTAGAAAATGGTATGGAGTTTCCTCAAACAATTACAGATAGATGTACCATATGACCCAGCTATTCCACTGCTGGGTATATAACCAGAGGAATGGAAATCATCATGTTGAAGAAATGTACTGTACTCCCAAGTTTAGCACAGCACTATTTACAATAGCCAAGAGTTGGAACCAACCTAAATGCCCATCACTGGATGAGTGGATACAGAATGTGGTATATCTACACAATGGAATACTACTATGCTATAAAAAAAAAAAGTGAAATACTATTATTTGCAGCAACATGAATGGACTTAGAGAAAATTATATTAAGTGAAATAATCCAGGCACAGAAAGAGAAATACTGCATGTTCTCACTTACTTGTGGGAACTAATAAAAATAAGTAAATAAATATACAAACAAATGGGGGGTGGGGGTAGGGAAGAAGATACAACAATCACAACAATTCCTTGAACTTGTTAAGACAAGTGAATGGATAGGATGTTGATGGGAGGGGCGGGGGAGGAAGAGGGAGGAAAAGGAGGAATTGGTAAAGGGACAAAAACCAACTACATCATATATTGATAAATTAAAATTAAAAATATATAAAACTCTTCTAAGAGGCATTAAAAAGAAAGCCAGCTGGAATATAAATGGAGAGCTATTCCTTTCATTGGAAAAGTAAAAGCTAATATTGTAAGACTATCAATTCTCTCTAAATGAGTATTTAAACTTGTTGCAACTCCAATAAAATATTAATTGATTTAAAAAAAAAAAAGCTTAGGTGAAGTTGTCGAAAAGATGGCTGATGACCATGATAGGATTAGTTCTTTGATCACCTGTCATTGAGCATGGCAAAACTTTGAAAATAAGGGCCGGCCCGGTGGCGCACTGCTACAGTGTGCTGCTTGGGAGTGTGGTGGCGCTCCCGATGTATGCTATACGAAGTTATTACGGGATAAATAATATAATGCCCTCTGTTATGAAAATGCTTAGCTGTACTATTCTGTTTGATGAGTTTTATTGAAGAGTATCTAGATCCACATAGTGAAAGCCCTAGGATGTATGTAAAATTATCTTTAATCATCCGTGTTCATAGGTTTTATATCTATTAAACTCAAGGTAGATGTAAGGGGTAAGCTTTGTCTTAGAGGACTATCGTAGCTGTTAAAAGAATTGGGTACACATTTTTCATACTGTGTAGAAGTTTAGTTATTTAAAGGATTGGTGTATGTTGATTGTGTGGTATAAGGTTTAATGGGATGAGGAAGCTTTGTAGAGTTCCATGGCATTAGATTGTCAAAGGGTAGGTGAAAGACTGAAGGAATTGGTGCCATTTACTGGAGGAGGAGGAGGAGAGAGGGAAAAAGAAGGAAGGGAAATAGAAATTGTAGTGAATTCAGTTCATCACTTTAAGGAAATGTTTTAGATGACAGTAGTGTGAGGGTTTGGGGTTGTACAAGTATATCAGTGTGAGTTACTTCTGTGGATTTTCCTATAGTTTGTCATGTAGGTCAGTTCTGATTTTGTGCTATTATAAAAACCCTGTGTATTAGTCTGTTTCTGTTGCTCTTAACGGAATACTTGGAACTGGATAATTGATTTAAAAAAATGAAATTTATTGCCTACAGTTTCAGAGACTGGGAAGTCCAAAGTCCAGGGAACACTTATGGTGAGCAACACAGGAGTCTCATGTGGTAGAAAATGGTGGAGCAGAGAGAGAGAAAGTTCCTCATGCACTCTCCTTTTAAAGCCCTCAGAACCACGCCCCTAACCACTATTATTACTCCATCACTACTGCATGGTCCAACAATCTAATCCTCTTCAAAGCCCCACTTTGCAATTACTATAATAGGATTTCCCACCTTCAACAGTTACAGTGGGGATTTAAGCTTCCTTTACATGAACTTCAGAGGACACAGTTCAGCCAATCCACAGCACACTGTGGTGTATGTAGTTATTCATAAGTCTTTACATCTCTGAATTATTTTCTAAGAATAAATTTTCAGAAATGGCATTTTGTTCAGGGGATATGGACTTTTTAAGGGTTCTTTTTACATATTTCAAATTGCTTTCCAGAAGAAGTATACCAGTTTGCACTCCCAATTATATTAATTTATTGGTTCAACAGCTATTTTTTGAGCATCAAATGTATAATAGTAGAGAACCATACCGATAAAGCCCTATCCTTATCTAGTTTCTAGTTTGCAATCTACTGGAAGAGTGGACAGTAAAAAATATATAATATAATTTCAAGTAGTGATGAATGACATGAAGAAAAATAAAGGTAAAGGCACAGATAATGAGGAGGTAGAGGTAATATTTTATTTTTTATTGTGGGAATATTTCCAGGTCACTATACATAAATAGATCTCTTTTTAATTTTATTTTATTATTTAATTTTATTTTATTTGTTTATTTTATTTTATCAATATACAATGTATTTGATTTTCATGTCCCTTTACTGAATCCTCTCTCTCAGAGGGTAATATTTTAGATAGGCTAGTTTAGATGTATTAGTCTGTTTCTCTCGCTTATAACAGAATACCTGAAACTGAGTAATTTAGAAATAAATAAAATTTCTTATAGTTTCAGAGTCTGGGAAGTTCAAAGTCCAGGCAAAACATCTGGTAAGGGCCTTATTGGTAGGTGGTGACTCTTCACAGCAACACAGAGGGTCACATGGTGAAATGGCTGAGCAAAAGAGAGACGATTTCCCCCTCTCTTAACACTGTCTTAGTGGGGATTAAGTTTCTAATACATGAAACTTTGGGGGACACATATAGCTCACAGGAGTGGAGAACGCCTCTCTGAGTTGACATTTGAGAGAGACCTAAAATCTGTTTTATTGTTGATCTCACCATGTTTATTAAAGTATTGACTATTATTACTTTAAAAATATTTGCCAGTTTAGATGAAAAATATTTAAAAATTTTAATTTTAAATTTTTATTTATTTGATTATTAGTAGGTTGAATTTCTTTCATTGGCTATTTGTATTAATTGCTGTTTGAAATATTCAATATAGAACTACTCTTTTATAGTAGTAATTGGTTATTAGACTTTGAATTGCTGTGATGCCTTTATATAACAAAAAGGCACAGTGTTCAAGTTTGGCTCCCTAGAGAGGGCAATGCAAAAATTAGGTTGAAAATAAGTGACTTTCGGGCCGGCCCGGTGGCGCACTGCTACAGTGCACTGCTTGGGAGTGCGGCGGCGCTCCCGCCGAGGGTTCGGATGCCACATACAGATCGGTGGCTCACTGGCTGAGCGAGGTGCGGGCGCAACACCGAGGGGTGCGATTCCGCTGCCGGTCCCGGTCCAGTACGGGCGCGACACTGAGGGTTGCGATCCGTTGCCGGACACGAAAAAAAACAAAAAGGAAAAAAAAAAAAAGAAAATAAGTGACTTTCGGGCCGGCCCGGTGGCGCACTGCTACAGTGCACTGCTTGGGCGTGCGGCGGCGCTCCCGCCGAGGGTTCGGATGCCACATACAGATCGGTGGCTCACTGGCTGAGCGAGGTGCGGGCGCAACACCGAGGGGTGCGATTCCGCTGCCGGTCCCGGTCCAGTACGGGCGCGACACTGAGGGTTGCGATCCGTTGCCGGACACGAAAAAAGACAAAAAGGAAAAAAAAAAAAAAAAGAAAAGAAGTGACTTTCATGATTCTGACTCCCAGTAATAGGTTTGCTGAGATTTTTTACGAAGGCTGACTTTAGTGACTAAGGTAGCTGATTGTATTAAAGGATATTAAGCTGAGTTATTGGGTTGGTGTTGATGAGTGTAATTGTTTAGAGGACAGTGTTTGTGCCAAGATTTCTGACTAGCTCTTTTTTTTTTTTGTCTTTTTTTGTGTCCGGCAACGGACCGCAACCCTCAGTGTCGCGCC
>NW_007731012.1:147533-173078 GCF_000696425.1 Galeopterus variegatus | reverse complement strand
AATGAATCAATTCACACACATACATACATACACACACACACACACACACAAAAACAAACAACCACCAACAACAACAACAACAAAAAACCCGGGGGGGGTGGAGAGGAAGATATAACAACCACAATTTTTTTTGAAGTTCTTGCAACAAGCAAATGGAGGGGAAACACTTGGGTGGGAGGGGGGAGAGGGAGGAGGGAGGGAGGTTTCGGTGATGGGACATAATAATCAACTACATTGTATATTGACAAAATAAAAATAATAAAAAAATTAATTAATTAATTAATTTTAAAAAAAAACAATTGTAACACTGGTTACACAACTCCGTGAATATAATAAAAGCCGTTTTACTGTACACTTTAAATGGGTTAATTATATATACAAATACCGTTAAATATGATCTCTTATTGTTATTCTTTGTATTTTCCTGATCATTAGTGATACTAAGCATCTTTTTACATATGTATGGAGATTTGTATTTCACCTTCTGTGAATAGCCTGTTTATGCCCTTTCACCACTCATTGTGTTGATGATGATGATGATGATAATGATGATGATTGATTTGTAGGAATTAAAATAAATATACTCCTGGGGACAACTGGATAGCCACATTTAAAAGAATGAAGTTGTACTCTTATCTCACGCAATATTAAAAAATTAACTCAAAATAGACTAAAAATCTAAATATAAGAGTGCAATCTACACACCTCTTCAAAAAAAACATAGGGTAAATCTTCATGTTCTTAGACTTGGCAATGGTTTCTTAGATATATCATCAAAAGTATAAGCAACATAATAAAAAATAGATAAACTTGAATTCATTTAAATTAAAAATGTTTGTGAATCAAAAGATAGTATGAAGAAAGTGAAACAACATATAAAATGAGATAAAATATTTGTATATCATATATCTGATAATGGTTTAGTATTCAGAATATAGAAAGAATTCTTATAACTCAATGGCAAAAGACAACCCAATTAAAAAATAGGCAAGACTTGAACAGACGTTTTTTCAAAGAAGATATACAAATGGCCAACAAGCACATGAAACGATGCTCAACATCATTAGTCATTAAGGAAATGTAAATTGAAACCCCAATGCGATACCACTTCACACCCATTAGGATGCCTATAATAAAAACAGCAGAAAGAAAGAAGTATCAGGATGTGGAGAAATTGGATCCCTTATACATTGGTGAGAATGTAAAATGGTGTAGCTGCTATGCAAAAAGTTTGGTGGTTCTTCAAAGTTAAACACAGAATTATCATTTGACCTAACAATTCCACTCCTACGTAAAAATGCCTAGGAATTTAAAAAAGGTGTTCAAACAAAAACGTTTATACAAATGATCATAGCAGCATTACAAAGAGAGGGTGAAGCAAGATGGCAGAATAGGACCCTCCAGTGACCATCCCTCCACAAAAACATTAATTTGAACAACTAACCATGCACAAAAATATCTTCATGAGTGCTAAGGAAACCAGGTGAGAGAATGCAATACAGGTCAAGCATCCCTAATCCAAAAGTCTTATATCTGAAATGCTCCAAAATTTGAAACTTTTTTGAGTTCTGACATGATACATAAGTGAAAAATTCCACACCTGACCTCATATGATGGGTTGTAGTCAAATCATATCTGATGGGCTTATTGAAGGACTAGAGCAGCATGTTTTCATAACAGAGCAAGAAGTCATGTCAGTTTATAAAATCAGAGAGACTTCTAAGACAAAGACCATTGCTAATAAGGCAGACTACTCCAGAAGAAACAATTTTAAAAGCCATTCAGCAAATGCCCCTCATCCCTAAAGTACCCCCTTCCTGGCCCCTCATCTGCTTCTGGTGTTTCTTTCCACCTAAAAAAAATGCATTGTGTAATAACCTTTTAATCAAAACACAGCATTGTAGGTAGAGAATGAAAGCCTGCCATTGTTTGCTGTTGCTGTTTAAGAGCTGATACAGTGTTCTGTAATCTTGTATTCTGGTGATGCTGGCTGCTGTGCTGCTTAGTTACCATGAAGACATTTTTACACTATATTAATGATATGTCATTTTTTTTACTAAGTACTTATGTGTGAATACATGTAAGAAAATAATTACTTATCAGTAGCATATAAATTCAGAGTCAGGAATGATAGTGATACCAAACAACCACAAATCGTTCACATGGGTGGCTGAGATAGTGATACTTTTGCTTTCTCATGGTTCAATGTTACAAACTTTGTTTCATACACAAAATTATTAAAAACATTGTGCAAAATTAACTTCAGTGTTTAAATTTGGGTCATCTCCAAAAGATATTTCATTAACTAGAGGCAAACATTCCAAATGCCAAAAAAAATTAAAATTCAAAACACTTATGGCCCCAACTATTTCAAATAAAAGATTCTCAGCCTGTATTTGGGTGAAGGACAAAAATAATAATAACAAAAACGATGCATTGAAGAGGATAGGAAGAACAGTTTTACACTACCTATGTAACTCCTTCCCCAACTCCAGCCAGCACGGCATGGACGGAGATATCATTTTCTTGTGGGAAAGAGAGGGAAGTAAGCACAGGAATTTTCCTTGGACCCCAAGCACTGTGCAGGACTCTGCAGTCCTAGACTTTGGGTCCACATGACAAATTTGACCTCCAGTCTGCACCACTGCCAGGCTGAATTCACCTCATCAGGCTCCAGATAACTCTCAGTAGCAGGCTGGCTCCAGTGGACCTGGACTTCAGGCCTGCTCCAGAATTGCACTGACCCCAGCAACTGCAGGCTTTGGACCTGCCCCAGCATTACACTGGCTCCAATGGCTCTGTCTTTGGTCCTGTCTCGGTGCTGTGTAAGCTCTGATAGCTGTGGGCTTAGGGCCCACCTTCACCCAATGTCTCACTAGCCCTACTGGCCCCGAGATTCAGGCTCTCCCAAGGGCCATGCCAGCACCAGCAGACACAGACTTCAGGCTGGCCTCATAGATAAAGGCTCCAGGCCCACCCCAGTAGATCCAATCAACGGGTGAGACAAGTGGATCCAGGCTCCAGGTTGACCATGGCACGAGCTCTGCCAGCTCAAGGACTCCAACAGCAAGCCTGATGGACCATGTCAGACAGCATGCTCAGATTATCTGGAAGGGCTGACTATTTAAGGGCTTTCCATCTGTGAAGACTGGAATAAGTATCTACTTCATCAAATGTGTAGACCCCAATGCATGGCCACAAGGATCAGGAACAATCAGGAAAACACAACACCACCAAAAAGACTAACTAAAGCACCACTAACTGACCCAAAAGAAATGGAGATGTATGAACTGCCTGAGAAAAATTTTAAATGACTGTTTTAAGGAAGCACAGCAAGTTTTGAGGATATAGAGAAATAATGCAGTGAAATGAAATGACCAGAATATGGAATTTAACAAAGAGATTGAAATAATAATTTAAAAAATCAAACAGAAATTCTCAAGCTGAAAAATACAATAAAACAAATGAAAACAATAGAGAGCATGAACAGGAGAATTGATCAAGCAGAAGAAAGGATCTGGAACTCAAAGATGGGTTATTTTAAAAGATACAGTCAGAAGAGAAAAAATGAAATAATAAAAAAAAAGAATTAAGAAAACTAGCTAAATGAATTATACAATAAATTGTTGTTAATTATAGTCACCCTACAGTGCTATAGAACACTAGGAGTTATTCCTCCTGTCTATAACTTTTAGCTATGCTTTTGTATCCATTAACCAACTGCTAGCTATTCCCACTCTCACCATCCCTTTCCGTACTCTGGTAGCCACCGTTCTACTTATCTTTAGTATGAAGGTTAAAAGACAAAACTATTGAAAATAATAATAGCTACCATATTTTGTTAAGGGATATGCAATATAAAAAGATGTAGATTATGACATCAAAAATTCAAAACGTGCAGGGAAAGTGGAGTAAAATTGTAGAGGACTTTTTTGGCAATAACATTACATCATAATTAGCTTAAAATAATATGCTATAAGATTTTTTTGTACTCTTCATGGTAACTACAAAGAAAAACCTATAGCAGATGAACAAAAAATATAAAGTAAGGATAAAAGCAAACCATTAAAGAAAACTACTTAACCATAAAAGAAGACAGTAAGAGAGGAAGAAAGGAACAAAAGATATACAAAACAACTAGAAAACAATTAACAAAATGGCACTAGTGGGTCCTTACCTATCAATAATTACATTGAATGTAAATGAATTAAACTCTCCAATCAAAAGGCATAGAGTGGCTGAATGGATAAATAAACAAAACTCAAATTTATGCTGCTTACAAGAGACTCACTTAAAGGAGACACATAGGCTGTAAGAAAATGGATGAAAAAAGATATTCCATGCAAATGGAACCAAAAGAGCAGAAGTAGTTATACTGATATCAGATAAAATATTTAGCCAAAAATTGTAAAAATAGACAAAGAAGGTCATTATGTAATGAAAAAGTGGCCAATTGATCAAGAGAATATAGCAGTGAAAATATATATCCACCCAACATCAGAGCACATAAATATATAAAGCAAATATTAATAGATGAAGAGAGAGATAGACTGCACTACCATATGAGTAGGAGACTTCAACACCCTACTTTCATAATGGAAAGATCATCCAGACAGAAAATCAATAAGGACACATTGAACTTAAACAACACTTCAGACTGAATGGACCTAACAAATATATAGAGAACATTCCATTCAACAGCCACAGAATATGCATTCTTGTTAAGAATGCACAAACATTCTCTAGGATAAATCATATGTTAGTCCACAAAACTACTCTTAACAAATTTAAGAAAATTGAAATCATATCAAGTATATTTTCTGACCACAATGGTATAAAACTAGAAATCAATAACAGGAGGAACTATGGAAAGTTTACAAATACATGGAAATTAAACAACATACTCCTGAATAACTAATGAGTCAATGAAAAAATTAAAAGGGAAATTTAAAACTATTTTGGGATAAACAAAAATGGAAACACAACATATAAAAATGTCTGGGAGGCAGGAAAAGCTGTTCTAAAAGGGAATTTTATAGCAATAAACATCTATATCAAAAAAGAAGAAAGACCTCAAATAAATAGTGCCATGTTGCCTCTCAAGGACGTAGAAAAACAAGAACAAACTAAGGCCAAAGTTAGTAGAGGAAGTAAATAATAAAGATCAGAGTATAAATAAATGAAATGGAGACTAGAAAAAGAGTAAAATGATCAATAAAATTAAATTAAGAGTTAGTTTTTTTAAAAGATAAAAATAGATAAACATTTAGCTGCACTAAGAAAAAAAGAGAAGACAAAATCAGAAATTAATAAGGAAACATTACAGCTGGTACAAAAGAAATACAGATGATCATAACAGACTGTTATGAACAAGTATACACCAAAAAATTGGAAAATCTAGAAGAAATGAATAAATTTCTAGACACATGCAACCTACCAAGATTGAATTCTAAAGAAATAAAAAATCTGAATAGACCAATAATGAGTAAAGAGATTGAATCAGTAATATAGTAATAAAGTCTCCCATAAAAGAAAAACCCATGACCTACTGGCTTTATTGCCATATTCTACCAAACATTTAAAAAACTAACGAATTAAAAACTAACAATCCTTCTCAAACTCTTCCAAAATTTAAAGAGGAGGGAATACTTCCAAATTTATTTTATGAGGCCAGCATTATCCTTATAACAAAGCCAGAAAAGGGCACTACAAAAGAAAACACACACACACACACACAGAGAGAGAGAGAGAGAGAGAACAACAGCAACAAAACATCAGGCCAGTATCCTTGAGGAACATAAAAGCAAAAATCTTCAGAAAAATACCAACAAATCAAATTCAACAGTACGTTAAGAAGATTATTCACCATGATCAAGTGGGATTCATCCCAGGGATGTAAGGATATTTTGACATATATAAATCTATAGATATGATACACCACATTAACAGAATGAAGGGGGAAAAAACTATATGATCATCTCAATACATACATAAAAATTTAGACAAAATTCAGCATCCTTTCATGATTAAAAACTCTCAACAAATTAGGTACAGAAGAAGTGTACTTCAATGCAATAAAGGTCATATATTATAGACTCACAGCTAACATAATATTCATTGGTGAAAAGTTGAAATCTTTTCCTCTAAGATCAGGAACAAGAGAAGAATGTCCAGTCCCACCACCTACATTCAGCATATTACTGGAATTCCTAACCAGAGACATTAGGCTAGAGAAAGAAATAAAGAGCTTTCCAAATTGGAAAGGAAGACATTAATGTGTCCCTGTTTACATATATCATGATCTTATATAGAGAGAACCCCAAGGACTCCAACAAAAAAACATCAGATCTAATAAATGAATTCAGTAAAGTCGCAGGATACAAAAGCAGCATACAAAAATCAGTAGAATTTCTCTACACTATCAGAAAACTATCTGAAAATGAAATCCAGAAAAAAAATCCCATTTATAATACCTACCCCACAAAATAAGATACTTAGGAATAAATTTGACCAAAGAGGTAAAAGATCCCTACACGGAAAACTATAAACCATTGATAAAAGAAATTTAAGACACCAATAAATAGAAACATATCCTGTGTTCATGGATTGCAAGAATTAATATTGCTAACATGAAAATGCTACTCAAGGTGATCTACATGATCAAGATGCAATCCCTATCAAAATACCAATGACATTCTTCACAGAAATAGAAAAAACAATCCTAAAATTCAAACAGAACCACAGAAGACCCTTGATAGCCAAAGCAATATTGAGTAAAGAGAACAAAGCTGAAGGCATCAAACTACTTGACTTCAAAATATACTAAGAGATAGTAACCAAAACAGTATGGTACTGGTATAAAAACAGACACACAGACCAATGGAACAGCATAAAGAGCCCAGAAAGAAATCCATGCCTTTACAGCCAACTAATTTTCTTTTTCTAAAAATATTTCATTCATTTATTTTTTATTGAAACAAAATTAATTTCATATATCTGGGGGTATCATATTTAATATCAATAACTGTATGCAATATGTGATGCTCAAATCAAGACATTTAGTATATTTAACATTACACAATGTAGTCATTTTTTTTTTGTGGCCTTTTACCAATTTCTCTATAATCCCCCTTTACCTCCCCCTTTCCCACCTCTGGTGAATTCAGTTCTTTCTCTCCTTTTGAAAGTTCAACAAATTATTGTGATTGTTGTATATTTCTTTCTTCCCTTCTTTTTCTTTCTTTTTCTCTTTCTTCCTTTCTTTCCTTCTTTCCTACTTTCCTCTTCTTTCTTTCTTTCTTTCTTCTCCTACTTGTGAGTGAGGACATGTGGTATTTTGCTTCATCTACTTGGCTTATTTCACTTAACATAATTTTCTCTATGTTCATCCATGTGTCTGCAAATAGAATTTCATTCTTTTTTTGTGGCAGAATAGTATTCCATTGGATATATATACCATATTTTCCTTATCCAGTCATCCATCAATGGACATTTATGTTGGTTCCAACTCTTGGTTATTGTAAATAGAACTACAATAAACAAAGGAGAGCACATATCCCTTCAACATGATGATTTCCATTACTTTGGGTATATAGCCAGCAGTGGGATTGCTGGATTGTATGGAAGTTCTATCTGTAGTTGTTCGAGGAACCTCCATACTGTTTTCCATAATGACTGCACTAATTTCCAGTCCCACCAACAGACGGGTTCCCCTTTCTCTGCATCCTTCCCAGCATTTGTTATTCTCTGTCTTTTTGGTAATGACCAGTTTAACTAGAGTGAGATGATATCTCAGTGTGGTTTTGATTTGCATTTCCCTGATGATTAGTGATGTTGAGCATTTTTTCATGTGTCTGTTGGCCATTTATATATCTTCCTTTGAGAAATGCCTTTCAGCTCCTTTGCCCATTTTTTAATTTGGTTATTTGTATTTTTACCATTAAATTTTTTGAGTTCCTTATATATTCTGGATATTAATCCTTTGTTGGATGCATAGTTTGAAAATATTTTCTCCCACTCTGTAGGTTGTATTTTTGTTCTGTTAACTGTTTCTGCTGCTGTGCAGAAGCTTTTTAGTTTGATAGAATCCCACTTGTTTTTTTCCTTTTGTTGCTTGTGCTTTTGGGGTCATATTTATAAACTCTGCCGAGTCCTATTTCCTAAAGCTTTCTGCTATGTTTTCTTTTAGGAGTTTTATAGTTTCAGCTCTTATGTTTAAGTCTTTAATCCATTTTGAGTTGATTTTGGTATATGGTGAGATGTACAAGACTAGTTTCATTCTTCTACATATGGATGTCCAGTTTTCCCAGCATCATTTACTGAAAATGTAGTCTTTTCCACAATGTTTGGTCTTGGTGCCTTTGTCAATATTAAGTTGACTATAAGTGTGTGGGTTGATTCTCTGTTCTGTTCCATTGGTCCAAGTGTCTGTTTTTATGCCAGTACCATGCTGTTTGGATTGCTATAGCTTTGTAGTGTAATTTGAAGTCAGACAATGTAATGCCTCTGACATTATTTTTGTTATTATTATTGTTGTTATTATTTTTGCTCAGGGTCTATCTTTGTTCCATATAAATGTTAGGGTTGTGTTTTCTATATCTGTGACAAATGTCATTGGTATTTTGATATAGATTGCATTGAATCTATAGATCACTTTGGGTAGTATAGACATTTTCACAGTGTTAATTCTTCCAATCCAAGAGCATGGAATATTTTTCCATCTTTTTGTGTCATCTTTAATTTCTTTCAGAAGTGGTTTGTAGTTCTCATCGTAGAGATCTTTTACCTCCTTGTTTAAATCAATCCCCAGATATATGTTTTTTTGTGACAATTGTAAATGATTTTCCTTTCTTTATTTCTCTTTCTGTTCATTACTTGAGTATATAAATGCAACTGATTTGTGGGTATTTATTTTGTATTCTGGAATGATACTGAAGATATTAACCAGCTCTAGGAGTTTTTTGATAGAGTCTTTAGGTTTTTCTATATATAGAGTCATGTCATCTGCACATAGAGAAAGTTTGGCTTTGTCTTTTCCAATCTGGATGTCCTTTATTTCTTTCTCTTGCCTGATTGCTCTGGCTAGTACCTCCAGTGCTATGTTAAATAGAAGTTGTGAGAGTGGGCATCCTTGTCTTGTTCCTGTTCTTAAGGGAAAGGCCCTCACTTTGTCCGTATTCAGAATTATACTGGTGGTGGGCTTGTCATAAATGGCTTTTGTTGTGTTGAGATACTTTCCCTCTATATCTAATTTGTTGAGAGTCTTTATCATGAAAGGATGATGAATTTTGTCAAATGCTTTTTCTGCATCTATAGATATAATCAAATGGTCTTTGTCCTTGAATTCATTGATGTGATGTGTCACATTTATTGACTTTCATATGTTGAATCATCCTTGCATCCCTGTGATGAATCTCACTTGATCATGGTGTATAATTTTTTTAATGTGTTGCTGTATTCTGATTGCTAGAATTTTGTTGAGGATTTTTGCATCTATGTTCATCAAGGATATTGCCCCATAATTTTCTTTTTTTGTTGTGTCTTTATCTGGTTTTGGTATCAGAGTTATGTTGACTTCATAGAAAGAGTTTGGGAGTGTAACTTCTCTTACAAGTTTTTGAGATAGTTTGAGGAGAATTGGTATTAACTCCTCTTTAAAAGTTTGATAGAATTCAGCTGTAAGGCCATCTGGACCTGGACTTTTCTTGTTGGAAAATTTCTGACTACTGCTCCAATCTTTTTGCTTGTTATTGGTCTGTTCAGGCTTTCTATCTCTTCTTGGTTCATCTGGGTAGTTTATATGTGTCTAGAAACTTACCCATATCTTCCAGATTTTCATATTTGTTATCATACAGCTATTTATAATAGTCTCTAACGATTCTTCATATTTCTGTGGTATCAGTTGTAATGTCTCCCTTTTCATTATTGATTTTTGTTGTTTGGTTCTTTTCTCTTCTTTTTTTGTTAACCTTGCTAATGGTTTGTCTATTTTATTTATCTTCTTGGAAAACTAACCTTTTGTTTCATTGATCTTTTCTATTGTTTTGGGGGTCTCTATTTCATTTAGTTCTGCTCTGATCTTTATTATTTCTTTCTACTAACTTTAGGATTGGGTTGTTATTGTTTTTGAGTTTTTTGAGGTGTGGTGTCAGGTCATTTATTTGAAGTCTTTCCATTCTTCTGATGTAAGTGTTTATTGCAATAAATATGCCTCTTAGTACTGCTTTTGCATTATCCCAAAGGTTTTAGTATGATGTGTCTTTATTTTCATTAGTTTTAAGAAATTTTTCGATTTCCTATTTAATTTCTTCTTAGATCCATAGGTCATTCAGAAGCCTATTGTTTTGTTTCCATGTATTTATATTTTTTCTAGAGTTTTGCTTGTTATTGATTTCCAGTTTTAGTCCATTATGGCCTGAAAAGATACTGGGAATGATTTCAATTTTTAAAAATTTTCTGAGACTAGATTTGTGACCTGTTATGTGGTCTATCCTGGAGAATGTACCGTGAGCTGATGAGAAGCAAGTATATTCTTTAGTTGTTGGGTGAAATGTTCTTTCTGCCATGTCCAGTTGGTCTAAGCTGCAGATTAAATCCTGTGCCTCTTTGTTGATATGATGCCTGGAAGATCTGTCCCATACTGAGAAGGGGTGTTCAGATCACCCATTATTAATGTATTAATGCCTATTTCTTTCTCTAGGCCTAAGAGTGTTTGCTTTATATATCTGGGCACTCCATTATTGGGTGCATATATATTTATGATTGTTTTTTCTTCTAGCTGGATAGATCCTTTTATCATTATATAGTGGCCTTCTTTGTCTCTTTTTATGTTTTTGGTTTAAAGTCTATTTTGTACAATATATGAATAGCTACCCCTGCTCATTTTTGTTTTCCATTTTTGTGGTATATCTTTTACCATCCCTTCACTTTTAGTCTGTGTGTGTCTCTACAGGTGAGGTGGGTCTCTTGAAGACAGCATATGCTTGGCTCTAGCTTTTAAATCCAATCAGTCAATCTGTGTCTTTGGAATGGGGAGTTTGATCCATTCACATTTAGGGTAGTTATTCACAAGTACTGTTTAATTCCTGTCATTTAATTGCTTCTTGTTTAGATGTTTTAAATTTCTTTTTATCATTACTTTCCCTTTTATTTCTCTTCTTCATTGTTAGTTGGAAATTTAAGGTGGCATGATTTAGCTTCTTTCTCTTTCCTGCTGGCATTTTTGTTTTAATGGTAGGTTTTGCTCATTCTTGTGTATTTGTGATAGTGGTCTCATTATTCAGATTCCAGATGAAGGACTCCCTTGAGAATTTCTTGCAGGGCTGGTCGTGTGTTGGTGAAATCCCACAACTTTTGTTTGTCTAGCAAATACACTATTTCTCCCTCATTTCTGAAGGAGAGCTTTGCTGGGTAAAGAATTCTCGGCTGGCAATTTTTTCTTTCAGTGATTTCAATATATCCTTCCACTTTCTTCTGGCCTATAGGGTTTCAGTTGAGAAGTCTACTGTTAATCACATGGGGGCTCTCCTATAGGTGATGATGCTTTTCTCTTGCTCCTTTTACAATTCTCTGTTTTTCTTTGAGCTTTGCAAATTTAACTGTAATGTGTCTTGTGGAGGATCTTTTTGGATTGAATCTGTTCGGGGACCTTTGAGCTTCCTGGATCTGAAGGTCTGTATTTCTCCCTACCCCTGCGAAATTTTCTGTTACTGTTTCCTTGAATGGGTTTTCAATACCTTTTCCTTTCTCCTCCCCTTCTGGAATACCCACAACTAGAATGTTAGAGCACTTGACATTGTCTGCTATCTCTCTTAGGTTTTCCTCATTATTTTTAATTCTTTTTCCTTTCTTTGTCTGCCTGGGTGATTTCTAAAAGACTGTCTTCAAGATCTGAAATTATTTTTTCTGCTTGCTCTACCCTGCTGTTCAAGCTCTCTATTGTGTTTTTATTTATTTGAGCAAATCTTTTATTTCTAGGAGTTCTCCTATACTCTGTTTTTAAGGTATTAATCTTTTTGTAAATTGCCTCCTTCCTATTCTGGATATTTTTTTCTTATTTCACTGCGTTCTCTGATTGAGTCCTCTTTTATTTCTTCAAGTTTTCTTAAGATCATTTTTCAGAATTCTTTTTCAGACATTTCAAGGATTCCCTGTTATATGTAGTCTGAAATTTGAGCACTACTTTGTTCCTTCAATGGTGTCATATGTTCTTGTTTATTTGTATTTCTATTATTTTTTTCATTGATTTTTGGTCATTTGGTAGAGGGTTTGCTTTTTCTATTACACTGAAGTTGGCTATGAGGATAAAGATTACTTCCTGTATTTGCAGGCTTTACTGGTGGCTCATCTTGTATCAGTGTAGTCAAGTGAGCAGTAAGTTGCCTGTGGAGTGGCCCTGGCTGCTACTGTGGTGGTCAATTGTCTTTGCTTGACATTTAGTGTGGTGTTGGCTATAATACACCACCTGGGGTCCTGTTCCAAAATCTGTGGCCATAGAATGAGGCCCATGTGCCGCACAGGTTTCCTCAGCTCACCCCTGCAGGGTGGCCATGGGGGCTGGTGCTACTTCCCTCTGGGTCCAAGAAGTGGGGAGGGGTCACCTGTGCCACGTGGGTCTCTTTGGCTCATCTTGGTGGGGCAGGCTGCAGGGGCTGGTGCTGCTTCCCTTCAGGCCCAAGGAGCACATTTCTCATATTGAATGATGTTGAACACCTTTTTATATATCTTCAAATACCATTTTATATCACTTCAAAAAATTACCTGTTCATTTTTTTAATTGGGTTTTGATCTTTTTTCCCTCTTAATTCATGAGTTATTCATATGGTGGAGATAATGTGATATATGATAAAATGTTTTTTCACAGTGCATAATTTGTGTTTTGATTTTCCTTATGCTGTTTTATGTTGCATGTTTTAAAAGATTATATAGTTGTATTCATCAGTTTTTTCTTTTGTTGTGTCTGGATTTTGAGTCATAGTAGTCTTTTCCCACAATTTGTATGATTTCAATTTTTTATGTTAAATCTCTCATCCACTGGATTGTATTCTGTATGTTGCGAAGTATGAATCAATTTTTTTTCCAAATGATTATCCTTTTGTCCCAACACTGTTTATTAGAAAGCCCATCTTTGTCTCTGAGATTTAAAATGCCACCTTTATCATATACAAAATTTCCATATGATTTCAAGTTTATTTCTGGACTTCTATTCCATTTATCTGCCTCTCCATTATTTTTAAATAGGGTATTGCTGTCATATATGAAACATTAATTTCTATATGTCAATATTATATAATTATCTCTTTTCTATGTTCTTTTTTTAGCTATATCATTTTATCAATTTTTATCTTTTTGGATTTTTATTAAGAAAATATTTTGACAAATCATGACATTTTTCTGTCTTTCTAAGACTGTTTTGTGTTCATTTTCCTCTTCCTTGCCAAAGTATAAACGTTTTATTTCTTTTTACTCTCATTTTATTATCTAAGACTCTAGTATTATGTTCAACAATAGTACCAATGGTCAGCATCCTTGTTTTGTTTCTGATTTTAATGGGGACAGTTCTAATGATTCACAGTTAAGTATGATGCTTGCTGTAGGTTTCTGGTACATACTCTTTGTTAAGTTACAGAAGGTCCAATTAATTTCCTTTTTTAAAAAAAAATATGCATGTGTATTAAATACTTTATCAAAATCCATTAATGATTACACAACTGTTTTGCATTTTTTTAATGTGTAAATTTCATAGTTGGATTTTCTAGGATTTATCTATCTTTTATTATGAGCTACTATTCTTTTTATTCCTGATTTCTGTTTGTCAGCATTTTGTTTGGGATTTTCCTATCTAAATTCATAAGTGATATTAGCCTATAGTTCTTTTCCCTTGTGCCACATCGTTTTCTTTCAGGTTAATAAAATGAGAAATAAAGCTGGGTAGTGTCCATTGTTTTCAATGCTCTGGAGCAGTTTTTATAAGATGGAAATTATCTCTTCCTTGAATGTTTGCCATAATACCACGTGGGGCTCAAGTGTTTTTAAGGGAATATATGTTTGATTACTGTTTAAATTTCTTTTGTAAGTATTGGCCTATTCACATTTTCTATTTCTTCTGGACTGGTTTGGTCATCTTATTTATATTTCCATTGTATGTAGGCTTTCAAATTAATTTATATGAATTTATATATAGTATTATCTAATAATTTTACAATTCCATCTGTATTTGTAATTCTTTTCCTTTTGGTTTGTGGTTTATTTATTTGTGTCTTCTCTTTTATCTTTCTTGATCATACTTGTTAAAGTTTAGTTAGCTTCATTTAGGATTTGTGCAGCTATGTTCTCAACTGTGTAAAAGACTCTCCTTAACAGTATGTGAAGATTCTGAAAGAAACAACTCATGGGGCTCATAAGGAGGTAAAATCAGTTAGAGTTAGGAATGTTCCCCAGAGATACAGAGGATCATTTGGGATTAGGCAGGGGGGCTTACAAAATAAAAATAAGAGAGTGAGTCAAGAATTTGAGAACAAGGTAAAGTCCTGAAGGTTTTAAAAAATCACTGAGTCACATAACTCAGGGACAATGAATATACATGGCCAAAGGACAGGTTCTGTTTCCCATGGAGCAGGGGGGATGGTATAAAAACTGAGCTACATAGAAGGCATTCCTAGGTAAATCAGGGATCAGGGTGTTGGATAGTAGAAAGCCTGGCAATTGTAAATTAATGGATAAATCGAGGGGGGGGAAGAGAGAACTTGGAAAGTGCATGAAAAAGCAGGGAGGCAATGAAGATTTCACCCATCCTACCCTAGAAAATGGAAAGTAGAAGTTAATGTTGCCATAAGCTTGTTTTTTTTTTTTTTTTTTTTGCCATAGCCAGAGTGAAATCAGTGATTTGGAGGTTTCAGAGAACAATTTAGAAATTTCCATGTAGTGAAGAATTAACATTATTTTATGTGTTTTACATGGATGACTCATTTTATCCTTACAGCAACTGTATAAAGTACTATTATCATCTTTATGCTGTAAATGAGTAAGATGAGTCTTAGTGAGAGGGAGTAATTTAGTCAAGTTCACCCAGCTAGTAAATTGACAGCGCTGAATTTGAGCCTATTATACTCTTTGGGTCTGTTTTACTCCAGAATCTATGTGCTATACACAGGACTGCTTCTGCCCCCTTTCACCTTTTTCTAGGAACCCTTTTATGTACTCAATTTTTCTCTTGTAATTCAACAGAAATGTCTTAATTACTTTGTTAAATAAAAAGAATATGAAGAGAGGATTGAACTCAACACAGCGACTTATTTGATAACTGTTCCTGGTATGCGTGTCTCTGTGATCTGTAGAGGGGATTCCTAATCTGCCACATTATTTGCTCTACCCAGACCCCATAAAGCCCCCCAAAATACGCAGTAAGAATGTGTGCCACTGGGTGGTAAGAGTCAATGATAAAAAAGGGCTATGTAGCTCTATTGTGGTTCACACCAATAAACGATTTCCGATTTTTTCCTATATTTATAAATGTTGTGCAGTAGGCTTAATTTAGAAGTCTTGGGCAGTATAGAAATGGGATTTTTAAAAATCCTATTGGAATTAACCTTATTTGAATATCTTTTCAGCAGGTTAGGATTCTTGCACAGGAAATTTCCTCTTGCATTCTCATTTATCAAAATACAGAATTTCCATTTCAAGTAGTTGCTACTGCATGCGCAGAAAGGAGGTGTGCAGCTGGAGAATCAGGCCTTTAGTGTTTAACTGTGAGGAAAAGCCCAGTATTATATTCAGGATATGGTGTCCATGGCAACTTGCCCAGCAGCTTTTTAACTTTTCAACTTATTAAGAGATGATTTCTTTAGTTTTCCTTCAATTTTCTTCCTCTGCTTTTTTGGTCTATACTCATAATCATTTCTGATTCACACGGTGTTCTTTTACTACACGATGAAAACATTCAATGATCCTGTTAGATCGTCACTAGTATTTTTTAATCAAGAGTAAATACGTATATCTTCATTAATCCAGACTCTTGTAATTAACAGTCTTTAAGCATTACAATAAGGTGGGGCTGGGCTAAAGCTCATCTGTTCACTAGCTAAAGAAAAAAAGGCTTTGATAAGCAGATATGATTAGAGATGCACTTTTTAAATCACATTCAAATACATATAAACAATTGTTAGACTCACTGCAGCAAAGCATTGATTGTTTGGATTGTTCAGGGATGGGATGTTGTAATTGATTTACTTTCCTGGTTAACTGAAAATTAAGCAGAAAACCTTTATATTTTCCAGTGTTACAAATTTCTCTGAAAGGTGCTAGTTTAATTTCCTGCTTTAGCAATAGGGTCTACTGAAGATAACCAGCTCTTTCTTCAATGCCAGAGGATCCTGCAGTCCCTGAGGCTCACGACTCTGAAAGTCACTGATCTTTGTTTGGAACCACATATGTAGCTGCAGAGACGGAGGATGTAGAAGAGAGGGTTCACTATGTGCTGATGCCAAAACATACTCTCAAAGTTCCTTTCATTTTGAAAATAAATCCCTGATATCAGATTTTTTTTTACCTGAGGCAAAAAGTTGTTTATCTGAGGCAGTACTTTAATTAATAGTGCAAGCACTGGAGTGAGCCTATTTGGGTTCAAATCTGGGCTCTACCTCTTACTAACTGTATGATTTTGAGAAAGGTACCTAACTTCTTAAAGTCTCAGTTTTTTCATCAGTCAAATGGGGATAATCATGGAACCTATTTCATAAGGTAATTGTGAGAAATAAATGTGACAATCCATGTAAACAACTTACAGCACTTGCCTGCCTGGTATATAGGAAGTACTTAATAAACATTAGCTATTGTTATTTCTCTGAAAGATGGAGTGCCAAGTGGGAATCTGCTTTACTGAGAAACTCTCATAGCTGGGTTCAAGGTAATTGCAATTGTACTAAACAATCCATTCTGAACTATGCAGAAAGCAGGTCCTTCTCTAGGCAAAATTTTCATAACGTAGTTGGAGTAACTGTCTGCATTTGAAAGTAATAAAAATGCATGTCTTTAAAAATATCGTGTATTTCAGATTTTCCACTACTTCAGCCTAGCCCTGCCTCCAGTGACTCACAATAGTGAGACTATATTGGGCACCGATTTAACAGTCTGTATGTGTGCCTTCAAATGTGTGCCAACACCGAAAACAATTAAAAAAGAAAAAGGTAGCTTTTTTCTTTCCCTTTGTCTAATTTCTGCTTTTCAATGGTTAGAAGATGCTCTCAGTTTTATGTTTTGTTTTTTGATTTGGGGTTTTTTTTGCTTCTCATATAGCTGTAGTTGTTTTTACATTTGGGTTTTTGACTTTCTATCACCTGAGGTGCATGCTCATTTCCCTAGAAATATATTTCCTACAGGTTTAAACTATTTAAATAAAATAAATATATACATATACAGTAATATGATCATTTTGCACTTCCACAACTGTGCTGGAAAGTGAATCTACCAGAGAATGTGGAAAAAGTGATTAGAACTTATTTTAGTGTGGAAAATGCAAAGCCTGGACAGAAAATTCAAGCTTTGAAACACTAGTACTTAGGGAGATTTGTATTGCATTCTGTTCTAATCCACTTTTAGGTGGAGTTTCTATGGAATCATACTAATTCATTTATCCTCTGTCTTTCACACTTAACTGCTAATCCAGTCACTCACCTCCACTGCACCCCACCCCACCCCTACCCCAGTCCCACCTCCACCTCTCCCACCACCTGTGGCTTTCCCTACTCTTTCTCTTATATCTCCCCTCTGTATCTAACTAATCTTTTGAGGGCTTAAAAAATGTGTTCTTCTGGATGTGTCCCTTTGTCCCTGTGTTTCTGCCTGAGAGTGTGCATGTGTCTCTGTAGTTGCTGAGGTCTCTACCATTGTGCATGCATGAGTGGGTGATTGTGTGTCTCCTATTGAAAAATAGGGGTTTGTTTATAATAAGTAGCCTATACTCTGTAAATTGTCCTTAAACAGGAGTATCAGAACATCCTCAGTCCCTTCTTCTCAGAGCTACCTTAAATTTTCTGGCAGGATTCCAACATAAGGAGGCCCTGTGTCTGAGAGAGGGATGTAGAAGCTTGGGTTTTCCCACTCTTGTTTCTTCCTTTTTGTCTGTTTTGAGAGCAGTGGCCCCTGGTAACTCGTGCTTTAACTCCCCCTTTTCCTGCCCATTTCCCTCCTCCTCTCTCTAGGCTGTGCCAAAATATCCCCAGCAACATCTGAAGGGAAAGGGGGTGGTGCGGGGAGTGGGGGACATAACCAGTCATTGGTTTGGGAAAATATACAAGTTAATGAAATGTTGGCTCAGACATTATTCCTGTATCTGTGGATGATTGTGAGTCTTCTATGTGCTAAATGGACAGATTAGTTGTGTCAAGTAATATCATATTGATAAGATAACTTTTGATTAAAAAGCAAAAATGCTACCAAACTTAAAATGTGCTTTGAATATTTAGGATTGCCAAGTTTGTTTGATTATACTGAAAACTCTCCCAAGGCCTTGTTAAAACTGAACAGAGCACTGATTCCTCCAACAGGCAGGTTTACCTTTTGGTAACCTGCTGTGAATTCTGACCACCCTGCAAAACTACACAGAAGACTCTTTCTTCCAACAGAGACCTTTTCCTTAATCATTTGACTGAGGAGATGGAAATCTGGTTTATAGTCGCATTTCTGCCTTTGAGCTGTTGTGTGGCCTGAGACATATTGCTTAATGTTTCTGTCTCACCTTCTCCACCTGTAAACGAAAACTCACTCTACTTACACCTTCCACATATATTCACATAATAAATTAGAAATATGGGGGAAAATATGTGATTTGCTTTGGGCAGAATATTTAGACTTTTATGAGGTTATCATTTAGTGCATCTGAAACAGTTATCTCCTTAAATAATTGGGCCCCAGTAATAACTGATTCAACATAATGAAGAGGCCTCAAAAACATTAATCAAGAAGCAGAAAAACCCTGCTTAATGAACTTCCTTGTCATCCATATATCTTCTTTGTTGTAGTGTCTGTTTAAATATTTTGCTAGTAAGATCAGTCTTCTGTTTTTAAAAAAAGGTTGGTTTTGGGGTGTAATGGACATGCAATACATATTTAATGGACGTGCTACACATGTTTAAATTGTACAATTTGATGTTTGACTTATGTATACTTTTATACCCATGAAACTGTTAAAAATTCAAAGATTGGGCCTGCCCGGTGGCGCACTGCTACAGTGCGCCGCTTGGGAAGCGCGGTAGTGCTCCCGCCGAGGGTTCAGATCCCACATACAGACCGGCCGCTCACTGGCTGAGCGAGGTGCGGGAGCAACGCCGAGGATTGCGATCCCATTGCCGGTCACGAAAAAAGACAAAAAGGAAAAAAAAAAAAATTCAAAGATAACGGACATGTCTATCACTCCCAAAAGTTTCCTTGTGCCCTTTTGTAATCTTTCCCTCATGCCCTTTCCTACCCTTCCCCATCCCCAGTCAACCACTGATCTGCTTTATGACAGATTAGTTTGCACTTTCTAGAATTTTCTATAAATAAAATACTACAATATGTACTCTTTTTTGCTCAGCATATTTTTTAAAGATTCATTCAAGTTGTTGTGTGTATTAATAGTTTATTACTTTTTGCTACTGAGTAGTATTCAATTAAATTATTATACTACAGTTTTTTTATCCATTCATCTATTGATGGACATATGGGTTGTTTCCCATTTTTGGCTGTTAAAAATTATGATTCTATGAACATTTATGTACAAGTCTTTGTGTGGACATATGCTTTAATTTTCTTGTGGAAATACCTAGGACTGGACTGGCTGGGTCATATGGTAGATGAAAGTTTGTCTTTAAATGAAGCTGCCAAACTGTTTTCCAAAGTGGTTGCACCATTTCTCATTCCCACAATCAATGTATGAGAGTTCTAGCTGTTCCAAATGTTCATCAACACTTGGTATAGTCACTATTTTTAATTTTAGCCATTCCAGTGTGTGTGCATAGTGGTATTTTATTATGGTTTTAGTTTCTATCTCCCTAATGACTAGTGATACTGGACATTTTTTACTGGCTTACTTGCTATCCACATAACTTCTTTGGTGAAGTGTCTGTTTAAATATTCATCCATTTTATTTATCTGGTTGTTTTTGTTCTTATTATTGAGTTTTAAGAGTTTTTAGATATTCTAGATATAAGTCCTTTATCAGATAGGTGATTTGAAAATATTTTCTCCAGGTCTGGGCTTATTTTTTCATTCTGCTATGAGTGTCTTTGAAGAGCAGAAGTCCTTAATTTGAATGAAGTCTAATTTTTTCTTTTGGTGTTATATCTAAAAAGTCCTTGTTAGGCCTATTCTAGAATCCTTGATTTGAAAAAGTTCCCTATACATATATCTTCAGGTATGTTACTCGTCCTACTAGATTCTTAACCTGGAGCCCAGAGACACATAGTGGAGTGATATTAAATATTTAACAACTGGCTCTGCAAGATAAAAAGCCCAGGCTTGTAGCATTTTCCGGTGTCCATAGCTGATTTCAAGTTACCGGCCTGATGTCACTGAACATGGAGTTGGGAAAAGGTGGCATGGTAGCATGCCATCGTATAGTATTTTCATCATACAGATACTAAATCACTATACAGATTTATTCATATTAAATATGAATAAATAACCTCAAGAGCATAGACAATAATAAAATGCAGTGAAATAATTAGGAAATGATGAGCTTTGAGTATTTATTACCTTTGTTTTTATTGTAATTTATTGAATTGTAAATTATATAATTTCCTTTTATCAATGGCTGCAGTTAGAAGCCAACTTGCAAACTTCCTGAAAATTCAACAATTTTCTCTTGCAAGCCAGTTCATGTTAGCTCCAACACACCACTATGTAGACCCCTTATGGAGCCCTAATGAGTCCAGGGATAGAATTCAGGGGGTTTTTTTCAACTTTATAAGAAAAATTACATCTTCATTTTTATTAAACTCTAAGTGAAACTTAGAATTTCCTTTATCGTGAATGTATTTTAAACTTATGGGTAGATCCACAGCTAGACCTTGTTAATAAAGAACATATATATTGCCATATGGATTTTTAAAATTTTAATAACTAAATTTCAATTTACTGTATTTTCTTCGTAATCCTATTTATTTTATGCATTTTTTAAAGGATTTTATGAGCTTCTCCAGATACTAAAGGGGCCCATAGCACCAAAGAAATTATCAAGAACTCTTGTAAGGGATTCCAAGTGAATAGGTAGCATTGCTGTTCATAAATAGCTTCTGGGGGAGACAAACTACAATCTCTTTGCTTAGATCACTATCAGAAATGTCTACATCCTTTTTGTTACTTAGATGCCTTATGGTATAAGGAATTTTGGAGTCTTGTAACTGTAAGTACAAACCCGTTTCTTCTATTTACTGGTTGCATAACTTTGAGAAACTTAATTTTGCTCTCTGTGCTTCATTGTTTCAACCATAAGGTAAGGGTAATGATGCTTGCCGTAAAGGGTTATAATGAGGATAAGAATAGTGCCTGATATGCATTAGGTGCTCAGTAAATGTTTGCTTCCTTTTATTTCAGTATTCAATGGAAGAGAGAGAATCATTGGCTCATTTCAGAGTGTCTCCTTTCTAAATTCATCATATCATAATTATTAGGATTTTTTTTCAGAGGTGAGGGTAGGGGCTCCCTACATCTGAAGAGAAAATGATGCCTTTTTTTCTGATTTCAATACTAAGCATTGGAGTCTGGAGGAGCTGGCTGTTCTGTGCTGGTCTCAGTTCAAGGCTGGAGACTAGGAGGATTTTCTGCAGAGAGGATGCTGGATTTTGGCTCGCTAGGTTTGGTTGTTATGCTACTTTAGTCAGCCCCTGACCCAAAGCCTTTACTGATTCTAGTCAAGCGTTACCTCACTCAAATACATAGTCACTTCTTTAACTAAGCCCTGAGGGCAGGACACAGCTTCCAGGACACTGATGTAGTGGCTTTGTCTTTTTCTGTCTGTGGACCTCTTCCAGTAGTAAAAAGCTCTGTGGATCACCTGCTCCTCCAACTCCCACTTGCCACGGGCAAAAAACAAAACCCAAACTTTTTAAAACTAATGTGGAGCCTGGCATTACTTTAAATGAGACACCAATGAGATGATGTCTGGTTTAAATGTCATAAGAGAATTATTTATTCGTGCCAGAAACCAAAGTATAGACCTTGCCATAATGTAAATGTTAACACATATGAGAGATCAGTCTATAGACTTGCTCAGAATGACCTTTGGAGACCACCAATGTTTCAATGTGGAGATTCCATTCTTTCCAAGAGTGCTTCATACTCATTTAATCACATCATAAATTCACATGTAATTTTTCTTCTTTTCTGTAGAGAGACAGTAGAAAACAGTGGAAAGAGCCCTGAACTTGAAGTCAGACAGATATGAATCTGAAAGCTTGCTGTACTAATAACTAGCCATGCTTAACTTCAGCAAGTTTTCTCAGTCTCTCTGAGCTTCAGTTATGTCGTTCATGAACATAATCTTCAGTTATGTTCAGTCATGTTCAGTTATACATATTCATGGGGCATAGAGCTGACTATCAGGACCAGTGCCCAAGACGTGATGATCAGATCAGCACTATCAGCATGCCCACCACCTCAAATTGCAGTTGTAACCTGTGTCCCCCACCCAACATCTCCTTAGCCCCCCTCCACTACTACCTCCGCTATCCTGGCAAACTGAAGCCTGTTTTCTCCCTCTGAAAATCCAACAATCCATGGTGGTCTTTCCTTCTTTCTTTCTCTCTTACCTCCCACTTGTGAGTGAGGACATGCAGTATTTCTCCTTCTGTGCCTTACTTATTTCACTTAACATAATTTTCTCCAAGTTCATCCATGTTGCTGCAATGGAAGAATTTCATTCTTTTTTATGGCTGAGTAGTATTCCATCATGTGTATATACTACATTCTCCTTATCCAGTCATCTGTCAATGGACATTTAGGTTGTTTCTATATCTTGCCTATTGTAAATAGAGCTGTAATGAACATGGGAGTGCAGGTATCCCTTTGACATGATGATTTCCATTCCTTTGGGTCTATACCCAGAAGTGCAATTGCTGGATAGTATGTTAGATCTATCTGTAGTTGTTTGAGAAAACACCATACTGTTTTCCATAGTGATGAACTAATTTACAGTCCCACCAACAATGTAGAAGAGTTCCCTTTTCTCCACATCCTCACTAGCATTTGTTATTCTCAGTCTTTCTGATTATAGCCACTCTAACTGGGGTGAGATATCTTAACGTGATTTTAATTTGCATTTTCCTGATCATTAGTGATGTTGAGCATTTTTGAAATACCTGTTGTCCATCTGTATGTCTTCCTTTGAAAAATGTCTATACAGCTCCTTTGCTTGTTTTTTAATTGGGTTATTTGTGTTTCTTGTACTGTGTAGTTGTTTGAATTCTTTGCATATTCTGGATATTAATCCCTTGTTCAATGTACAGTTTGCAAATATTTTCTCCCCTTCTGTCGATTATCTTCTCACTCTGTTGATTGTTTTCCTTGCTGTGCGGAAGATTTTTAGTTTGATATAATCCCATTTATTTATTTTTTCTTTTGTTGCTTGTGCTTTTGTTGTCTTACTCATAAAGTCTTTGCCCAGTCCTACTTCCTGAAATGATTCCCTTAGGTTTTCCTTTAGCACTTTTATAATTTCAGGTCTTTTACTTAAGTCTTTAACCCATTTTCAGTTGATTTTGGCATATGACAAGAGGTGTGGGTCTGGTTTCATTCTTCTGCATATGGATGTCCAGTTTTCCCAGCACCATTTATTTAAGAGGCTGTCTTTTCCCCAATGTATGTTCTTGTTGCCTTTCTCAAAGATCAGTTGGCTATAAACAAAGGGGTTAATTTTGGGGTTCTCTATTCTGTTGCATTGGTCTGAGAGTCTATTTTTATGCCATAACCATGATGTTTTGGTGACTATAGCTTTGTAGTATAATTTGAAGTTGGGTAGTGTTATGCCTCCAGCTTTATTATTTATTATTTATTTGTTTGTTTGTTTGTTTGTTTGTTTGTTTTTATACTTATTTATTTATTTATTTTGCTCAGGATTGCTTTGGCTATTCGTGGGCTATTGTTGTTCCATATGAATGTTAGCATTTTTTTTTTTTTCTATTTCTGTGAAGAATGTCATTGGTGTTTTGATGGGGATGGCATTAAATCTGTAGATCACTTTGGGTACAATGGACATTTTTGCAATGTTGATTCTTCTATTCCAAGAGCATGGAATGTCTTTCCACATTTTTGTGTCTTCTTTAATTTCTTTCAGTAGTGATTTGTGCTCCTCTTTGTAGAGATCTTTCACCTCCTTGGTTAAATTGATTCTTAGGCATCTAATTTTTTGGTGACCATTGTAAATAGGCTTACTTTCTTGATTTCTTTTTCTGCTAGTTTGTTATTGGAGAATAAAAATGTTGCTTTTGTACCCTGCAGCATTACTGAAATTGTTAATCAGCTCTAAGAATTTTTTGGTAGAGTCTTTAGTTTTTTCCACATATAGGATCATGTCATCTGCAAATGGAGATAGTTCAACTTCATCTATCCCAATCGGAATGCTCATTATTTCTTTCTTTTGCCTGATTGTTCTGGCTAGTACTTCTAATACTATGTTAAATAGGAGTGGTAATAGTGGGAATCCTTATATTGTTCCTGTTCTTAAAGGAAAAGCTTTCAGCTTTTCCCCATTCAAGATGATATTGGCAGTGGGTTTGTCATGTATGGTTTCTATTGTGTTGAAATACTTTCCTTCTACTCCTAATTTGCTGAAAGTCTTTATTATGAAGAGATGCTGAATTTTGTCAAATGCTTTTTCTGAAGCTATTGATATAATCATGTAGATTTGTCATTTATTTTGTTGATGTGTCATATCACATTTATTGGTTTTCATATGCTGAACTCTCCTTGTCTCCCTAGGATGAATCCCACTTGATTATGTTGTATAATTTTTTTTTGATGTGTTGCTGTATTCTGATTGCTGGTATTTTGTTGAGGATTTTTGCAGCTATGTTCAGCAGAGATATTGGTCTGCAGTTTTCTTTTACTTGTTCTTGTATCTTTGTCTGGTTTTGGTATCAAGGTGATGCTGGCTCTATAGATGGGTTTGTGAGAGTGGCCACTGTTTCATTTTTTTGGAATAGTTTGAATAGAATTGGTATTAATTCCTCTTAACAGATTTAGTAGAATTCACCAATAAAGCCATCCAGTCCTGGGCTTCTTTTTGTTGTAAGACTGTCGATTACTGCTTCAGTCTTGTTGCTTGTTACTGGTCTGTTCAGGTTTTCTATTTCTTCTTGGTTCAGTCTTGGTAGTTTGTATGTGTCCAGAAATTTACCCATTTCCTGCAGGTTTTCAAATTTGTTGGTGTATGGTTGTTTGTAATAGTCTCTAATCATTCTTTGTATTTTTGTAGTATTGGTGGTAAAGGTGGTAATGTCTCCTTTTTCATTTCTGATTTTTGTTATTTGGGTCTTCTCTCATTTTTTTTTTTTTTTTTTTTTTTTTTTTTTT
>NW_007731012.1:134447-146533 GCF_000696425.1 Galeopterus variegatus | reverse complement strand
ATTTTTTTTTTTTGGGTTTTCTCTCTTTTTTTTTTTTTTTTTTTTTTTTTTTTTTTTTTTTTTTGTTAATCTAGCTAACAATTTGTCTGTTTTGCTTATCTTTTCGTAAAACTAGCTTTTTGTTTCACTGATCTTTTGTATCATTTTTTGGGTCTCTATATCATTTAGTTATGCTCTAATCTTAATTATTTCTTTCCATCTACTAATGTGGAGATTGGATTGTTCTTGCTTTTCTAGTTCTTTGAAGTGCTGTGTTAGGTTGTTTATTTGAACTTTCTGGGTTTTTTTGATGTAAGCATTTATTGCAGTAAACTTCTCTCTTATTACTGCTTTTTTGGTATCCCACAGGTATCGACATGATGTGTCTTTATTTTCATTGGTTTCAAGAAGATTTTTGATTTCCTGTTTAATTTAGTCTTGGACCTATAGGTCATTCAGGAGCTTGGTGTTTATTTTCCATGTATTTGCTATTTGTGTTTGTACTGAGTTTTGCTTCTTATTAATTTCTAGTTTTAATCCTCTGCAGTCTAAAAAGATATTTGAGATGATTTCAATATTTTAAAATTTGTTGAGATGTGATTTATGACATAACATGTGGTCTACCCTGGAGAATGTTCCATAAGCTCATTAGAAGAATGTATATTCTGTAGTTCTTGGATGAAATGTTCTGAAGATATCTGCCTGATTCAGTTGGTCTAAAGTGTAGTTTAAATCCCGTTTCCCTGCTTATTTGTTGCTTAGATGATCTGTCCAGTGCTGAGAAATGGGTGCTCAGTTACCCCACTATTATCATATTGGGGTCTATCTCTTTCTTTAGGTCTAATAGTGTTTGCTTTATAAATCTGGGTGTTCCTGTGTTGTGTGCATATATATTTATGATCATTATGTCTTGTTACTGGATAGAACCCTTTATCATTGTATAGAGGCCTTGTTTGTCTCTTTTTAGGTTTTTGGTTTAAAGTCTATTTTGTCCAATGTAAGATTAGCTACTCCTGCTCATTTTTGGTTTCCATTTGCCTGGTATATCTTTTTCCACCCCTTCACTATTATTCTGTGTGTCTTTACAGGTGAGGTGAGTCTGTTGAAGACAGCATATAGTTGGGTGTAGCTTTTTAATCCAATCTGTCAATCTATGTCTTTTGAGTGGGGAATTTAATCCATTTACATTTAGGGTTGTTATTGAGAGGTATTGTCTTAATCCTGGCATTTTTTCATTTTTTGTATAGATGTTTTAAATGTCTTTTGTTCCTTTCTTCTTTTGTTATTCATCTTCAATATTTTTGGGTTTTTTGAGGTGGTAAGATTTAGTTTTTTTTTCTTTCTCATTTGCATTTGTATTTTACCAGTGTGTTATTTCCTTTCTTTTGTATTTGTGTTAGTGATTATTGCTTTTCCAGTTCCAGATGGAGGACTCCCTTGAGAATTTCTTGCTGTTCTGGTCATGTGGTGATAAACTATAGTTTTTGTCAAGGAAATACATGATCTTTCCCTCATTTCTGAAGTATAGCCTTGCTTGGTGTAGTATTCTTGGCTGTCAGTTTTTTCTTTTAGTATTTTGAGTATATCATTCCATTTTCTTCTTTCCTACAGTGTTTTAGTTGAGAATTGTGCTGTTAGCCTGATGGGGGCTTCCTTATATGTGACTTGATGCTTTTCTTTTGTTGCTCTTAGGATTCTGTCTTTGATTTGAGATTTGCCAAATTTACTTTAACATGTCTTTGAGAGGATCTTTTTGGATTTAATCTTTTTGGGGATCTTTGAGCTTCCTGGATCTGAAGGTCCATGCCTCTCCCTATACCTGGGAGGCTTTACATTATTATTTAATTGAATATATTTTCAGCGCCTTTACCTTTCTCCTCCCCTTCCAGAACACCCATGATTAGGATGTTTGTGTGCTTAAGGTTGTCTACTAGCTCTCTTAGACTCTCTTCATTTTTTAAAGCACTTTTTTTTTTTCTGTCTGCCTGCATTATTTCATAACGATTGTCTCTGCAATCAGAAATTCTTTTTTCTGCTTGCTCTAATTTTCTGCTTAAACTCTTGGTTGTGTTTTTATTTCATTGAATGAATTCTCCAGTTCTAGGAGCTCTGCTGTATTCTTTTTAAGGTATTAATTTCTGTAAATTTCCTCCTTCATATCCTGGGTATTTTTTCTTCTTTCATTGTGTTATCTAACTGAGTCTTCTCTTTTCTCATTGACTTTCCTTAAAATTGTTACTAGGAATCCCTTTTCAGTCATTTCAAGGGTTTCTTGTCCTGTAAGTTGTGGTACTTGAGAATTACTATATTCCTTTGGTGGTGTCATATTTTCTTGGTTGTTTTTTGTTTTTGTTGGGAGAGTTTGTTTTTGTTTTCTCTATTTCTAGTATCTGTACATTGATATCTGGTCATCTAGTAGATCAGTTGCTTTTCTATTACTCTGGAGTGGACTTTAAGAAGAAAGACTTCCTCCTCCTTTTCCAGGCTCCTCTGGTGACTCTTCTTGTGTCAATGCAGTTGAATTTGTGGCAGGTCACCTGCATGGTGGTCATGGCTGCTACTGTGGCAGTAAGCCATCCTTGCAGCAGTAGAAATTGTGGTGTTGGCTGTTGTGGACTACCTCAGCAGTAGTGATGTGGGGCCTCCTAGTCATGGTGGCATTTGCTCCTGCCTTCTCTGTGGGTGGGGGGAGGGTGCCTGGGGCTTTTCCCACCTGAGCTTCCCCTCTTCTCAACTTCTGTAACCAATAATAGTGAGTCTGCTGGAGGGAATCACACAGCTGTGCAAATCAGTGTTGTGGCAAATTTGGGTTCTCCAATCTGAGGTAACACTCAGCTTTATTCCGGTGTTCACTTCCCTTGCCCAAATCTCAGTGTAACAATTCCAAAACTTCCTACCCCACCATTTCTTTACTCTCTTTAGAAGCTTTCCTCAGCTCTTATTTCACAGAGGAAACTGAGGCTACCGATAGACTCTCTCTATTTCCCACACCTAAAAATCATCTTTATCTGTATTCACTCTCATTTGCTTCTTATTGGTCTCAGGAGAAGTTTTCCTTTTCCTGTCTAGGTCTAATAATCTCCCTGTCTCTGGGGCCTCTCAACATTTTTTCAGGAACCTCATTCTATTAGCTATTCTTTCTCTCCTTTGTGTCTTCAATATATCTTAATCCTTTCCATTGACATATTAACAAGTCCAGTTGGTCTCGTACTGAAAATTCAGTAATACTCTTTGGACCCATATCCCCTTCAAGCTACTACCCTCTCTTCCTCCTTTCTTCTTTCACAAGCTTCTTGAAAACTGGTCTACACCACTGTCTCCAATTCCTTCCTCATTTCCCATTCTCTCTTCAGATGGTTATAACCTGCTCTCTACCCCTAAATCTCCCTTGACACTGCTCTTGCAAAGGCCACTAATGACCTACTAATAGCCAGACCCATTAAGCCATTGGACTTTCTATTGATTCTCATCTTACTTGATTATGTTGGGTGAATTTGGCATTGTTGAAGAGTCCCTTCTTGAAACTCTCTCCTACTTTGGCTCCTAAGACACTACCACCTTTGAGGGTTCCTTCTCAGGCTCCTTTGCTGGCCTCTCTTTCTCTGTTAATTTTTTAATGGCAGTTTTCCCTAAAGTATCATACTTGGCACTCTTATCTTCTCAATCTACACAATATCCCTGAGAAATTCAATTTATTTTTATGTTTTTAACCACAACTCACAAAATGATTAAATCTCATCACCAGCCAGCTTTCCCTACTGTGTTTCAACTCCCTACTGTCCTTCTCCAGTTAGATGTTCCACAGATACCTCAAAAGTAAATAGTTAAGAAATGAACTCACCTTACTCCTAAACATATTTCTACTCCAATATTTATTATTTCAAAGAGTGACAACATTAACCAATCAGTTACTCAAGCCATAAATCCAGGTTTTGTCTTATATGTTTCTTTCTTCTTCACTTTCCACCCACAATGTGCGAATCATAGCTTGCTTGCCCTTGAAGGTATTCTTAACCCTTCCCTGGTCTGCTCTTTATTTTCAGAAGGGCCAATCCCTGCAGGCTGTTTCCCAGGTTTCTATGACAGGAGACTCTAATTGGATTCAACTGATAGGAGACACTGGCAGGATGTTGACGGATGGGAGAAAAGGAGAATCCAGTATCTCTTAGTAGCAAGTGTGTCTCCTCCATGTCTTTAGCTAACACTGGATAGGTTTGCTGTGATTCCAGCTTCTGTGGGGTGACCTCTGCTCATGGTCTCTGGTAACATCATCTCTTCCTATTGTCCTTTCAGACTTAGTAGTGGTGGGGGCTTCCTGATGTTGCTAATTTCTGTGTAGCTTCACCATCTCCCATTTGTCATATCAGTTCTTCCATCACCAAAGCAACCAGTTATTAGCATTTAATCCCTTTGTGTTAGAAACTTAGAGTGGTTTCCATTTTTCTGGTTGGACCATGGACTAGTAATGCATCAAGTCACCAAGCACGATAGATGCCGTCTACTTAACATCCTTCATATCTATCTGCACTTCCCAGTCTCTCTGCTACTGCCTTATTTCAGACTTCTAATAATTTTATTTCACCTCCGAAAATCCATCAGTAACCCCCATATAGAAATATTTCCCAAGTAATCAGTCATTTTCACTTTACCCTCCTATATATATGTATATCTATATTTTTATACATAACATATATACATTTTTGTCATACCTGTGCATCAGCTCTACTATTATTTACATAATATTTTTCCTTAAATTTATTTCTTTAAAAAATTAGCTTTGCCCTGAGCAATGACATATGTGAAACCATGTCTTTGAAGGTCTAATTTATTTTTTAATACACATTAAAATAAATACCAAACTATTAAAAATACCAACATTCACTCACATAACAATGAAATTCATCCCTTATATGTATAGCACACTTTGGGATACGCTGGCCCATAGTAGATTAATCTAAAACTCCTTACTGGGGTTTATAATGTTGTTTATGATCTTGCTTTTGAGCCTCACTTCCCCATGGTTCCCCACGCACACCCTATGTTCCAGCTACTTACCCTGCCTCTACTTTAAACTGATCACCTATTCTTTCATTTTCCCCTCTGTGCCATATATAGACATATTTTTTGTACTTACCTACTTACATACTTTTTTGCCCCCACTGAACTGGTTTTAAAAAACCATTGATGATTGTTGTCCATGATATACATATGTCTATGCTATTCTGGGATACTAAATGATAGTGATTTTTCTTTCCAAACATGTAACCTCTCCTTAAATGAGAATAACATCAAAATTTTTTTGCTGAAAAAAAATACTGTTTATTTGTTATCAAGACCAACCTAAGTCATCACTGTAAAGTGTTTTGGGTTTTTTTTTTCGGTTTCATTTAACATATAGACTCACCTTGGTAAAATTTGTTAGACTACCAAGCATGGAAATTGGACTGGAGCATAAAATTATAATTTGTACCCACATTAATTTTAATACTTTTTTGGTCTTCAAAATATTATAAAAGTGCATAAAGAGAGGAGAAAAAAAGCTCTATTTCTTACTTTTTTTCTATTCTGCAGTACAGCTTGAACTGACTTAAGAAGTTCAGACTTTTTGATTTTCTGCTGAGAGCAATACTCAAAGGAAAGAAAAAATGGTAAAGTTGCGAGTTTTATAAGCAGTATCACAGATTCATAGAGCTGGATGGTAACTTAGAGATCATCTAGTCCAACCGACTCATTTTGCAGATAGGGAATGAATGAGGCCAAGAGAAAGGGAAATTCTATCTAAGTATGTTTGTATTTATTTATTTATAAGCACACAGTTCATATATACCATAGCTTTGACTGCTTGTTTGTGCTAGGAAGGGGAGACCAGCACACAGGCCTGGAATCCCTCACAACCCTCTTAGAAGACTCCAGAGTGACCTTTCCCCATGTTTATATTCACGTAAATGAGATTCAGAGATTCTACAGATTCCCACTTGTCTTACTCTCCTAGAGTAGCCTGCTGGAACCAGAGTCTTTGTGGAAGTGGAACGCAGCTTAATGGCTAGCATATTGATTATCAATTTCTTTTTACCAAATATGTTCTTTGGTCATTATCAGTTTTTCTTCAAACTAACCCTAGGATATTCTAAAAGAATCTCTATTTCACAAATGGGAAATCAAAGTTTGGGAGCATAAAGATTGCTCAGAAAGACAAAAGTAGTACTAGGATGGAAACTGCCTGCATTAGTAGTTCTTGACCCAAGAACTATGCTGCTAGTGGCTATATTTCATACATCTGATAGAATTCTGCATTTTTTTAAAAGTTACTTCTGCTTTATTCTTTCGATTGCTGATTTGTGGTTCAGTCTTAATAATAAAATCCCAGAAACTTCAGGAAAAACCTAAAGCTATATAATGAGCCAACATATACTACTCCTTCAGATGTAGTGACTGATTATCATATTAGTAGATAATACCACTGCCCCTTCTTCCCCACCCTCCATTTCCTTCTCATTAGACAGAGAAAGGAAGTGAAACACAAATCTCTAGATTTACTTAATTATGAAGAGATCTGATAAAACATGATTAGGGAAAAGGCTGAAATTAATGGACAAAAATGAACTGTAGGGCTTACCTGTAGAATTATACTTAATCCATACTCTGCCTGTTCCCTATGACCTGGATTAATTAAGAATTGACCACACTGCAGTGTTCTTTTTTGACAGAGGTGGCTATCATGAGAGGGTATTGTGTGACTTCTCTATATTTATCAGCCAAGAAAACATTTCTCTGAGGAAAACATTCAGTATAGGGAAATAAGTATTAATACACTAGTAGAGGACCAATCTTATTTTTAAATTATCTTCAGTGATTGAGTTTTGTAAAATAAAATAAATGGAAATATGTACTTAGAATGACATTCATATGGGCAATTCTGCTGCCAGATGTGAAATGAAAGTAGGCTCGGCAAACTTTAAATACAGAAAACTGCTGTACTTGGGCTGTCTACAAATTTTCTTTTTGGAGAAGTGGCTAAGCAATGCCATGTACCTTTTTAAAAGGATAATAAACAGACACAAGAATGGGAGTTCTTAAAATATCCCTCTGACCTGCCTCTTCAAACAGAAACTAGAAACTAGTGTTGATTTCCATTAGCAGGTTCCTTCAGCTCCCAAACCCATTTCCTCGCCTCATTGGCAAGTCACTTCTAAAGGATTGGGCTTTTCTAATATGCATCTCATTTGGACTTTGTTTGCCAAGTCATGGCTAGACTTTCAAGCTTATTTTCTTAAGCCACTGAATTATTTCTCACATCTCATGTTTTGAAAATAAGTTAGTGGGAAGATAAGTATTGTGCAGGACAGGCAAAGAACCAAACATTATGGCTCTGACTCAAGGGGAAAAGTCAAGTGAACTGATGTTTTTAGCCATCTTAAAATTTTAAATGAAGACAGGTGATAATTGTATATTGGAAAACATGCCAATAAAAAAGACAACAGAGCAACGGCATCTAGAGATAAAGTTGTGTCATAGTAGAGCAAAACTGAAAATTGAGGAAGAGTTTTGATAACCCAGGTAAAGTATCAAAAGATCTTTCCTTAGCAAAGAAATGATAGTGGTCAGCAACCACTTAAAATACTTTGAGTGCAATCAGCAATGTCTTGGAGTGCCACTGGGTGCCACTGATAGGCCTAAGGCTTGGATAAGAGAAAAAACAGAAAGCAAGTAGGACAGTTGAAATTAAGGCAAAATGAAAAAGAAGAAAAAGATAAGCATATATGTGGGGATTAGCTAGCAACAATTTTTCTACTATCATCATGAATTATATTTGAGTTATAATTTAAATTATATTTAAATATACGGGATAGAGTAAAACATTGTTTATAAAACTATTGTTGATTTTAATAAATTAGATTTCAGGTATTCTAAGAACACTTTTACCCATGAAATGGTTATCTGCATTGTCACTGCTGTCATTTCTTTTAGTGGCTGTGGTTATATAAGACAATGATTCGAGTGAAGTTAGTTTCTGGATAGTTAGGTAGGTACAAAATACTGTTTTTGTTTTTGATTTTTTCTTAGATGAAATTGTGCATTGTCTGGCTTAAAGATACTCAACACCAACATTTTTATGGTTATGAGGATGGGATTCTGTTTTTTCTTTTATAAAAATCTGGGCATTAGTATATTGCATAAACCTATTCTTTAGTAAGATCTGTAAATAGTGATTCTTCATATTACAATGAAAAACATATCCTTTACATAAAGTGGCTGCGACGAGGTATCCTAAAGTGTTCTAAGTCAGTCAGCTTTTTCCCTAAGAATGATATGCTAAGATACATTCATTTTTCCAAGGCTCTAAGAAAAGCATGGCTTCCTTCTAAACATTGATAGTGGCACGACATATGCCAATATCATTGCTTTACCTGCTTATCATAAATCCTTATATCTATGACATGGGATAAAGACACGGCATGAACTTGTGGGGTTATGGAGAACTCGCTGCTCTTCAGCATTGATTGTTATTGAATGATTGAAATGACGCCATCATTGTATTAGTTGCAGAGCTGTGCTATCTCCCTTGCCAAGAAAATTTTGAAGAATTCTTAAATAACATGTTGTAGAGTATATAGAGTATGTTCTCTATAGAGAGAATTTATTATCAAATCCCTCAAAATTACTCCTTTTTAAAACTTAGAAAAAATTGGCACAGTAACAGGGTGAAATACATGGTTAAAAAATCAGGTAGCACAGAAAGGTTTATACTTAAAAAAGAAGAAAAAAAGCAATTCTCCCCTGCTCACACCTCACTCTTAACCATTTCAAACATCTAAATTTTTTCTCATATTATCTCTATATCTCTAAGCAATCTGTTTATGTTGCCACTTCTTAATTGACTTGAGTCATTTCCTGTTGATATCCTGTTATGCTGTTTATGTGGTGAATTTACCTAAATCCTTGCCCAATTCTCCTTTTCCCAATATAGTTCATATCTCTATTCTCAGTTCCTCCAGTAGTTACCTCTGAAATGTTAAATATAATTCAATCTCCATCTCTATTTCCATGTCTCTTGATTCCCCACTTCATAAGATGATCATATTAACACTCCTACTCTTCCTTTTACTGCTCCTCTTCATCTCTTACCTCTTAACCTCTATCAGCTATACCTCTATTTTTACATCATTAAGGTTGATGACATTTACAGTCTATTAGGTAACCATATTTAAGTGTCATGTGATTTATCCTTAGAGTAATTCTAAAAGTTGAACACCAGTAAGCAGTGTTGGTATGATTATAATTTATAGTGTTCGTTGCATAGCCAAATTATGTGCTGAAATTATAATTGCTTGTCTGTAGGACCAACGTATCAGTCCTGTATCAATCAATGGAGAATGTTCCAAGGATCAAGTTCAAATAGATCCTGCTATTTTTAAACTCTGCCAATTGCCTTGATCATACCTTCAAGTTGTTTTAAACATTCAGTCGTAATATTAATGTTGCCTACCTCCACCTTTTTTTTCTAGGTATCATTAGCATACCAAAGGCAAGGTAGTGGGTGCAGTCACCATGACTCAACAGTAACTGTAGCAATTCTTTAGAATTTAAGCCAACAAAAGATTTTTTCAGGAAGGAGTATTTTATCGCAGACATTTTTTAGAATTGCTGATACATGGTGGTAATGAAAAGCCAACCAACTTTTATTCAGTTTAATTATTGTTTTTAAACTTTTTAAAACATTTTTATTGAATCATAATTGATTATACATATTTTCTGGGTTCAATGTAGACATGTTGATCAAATCAATATTACTAGCATATATATTGTTACAAATTGTACTTATTCTTCCTGGCCCTTGTCCAATCTCACCCCTACCCCTCTCCCTGTCTGCTCCACCCTCTAATTACCCTAGATTTCTTCTCTCCTTCTCAAAGAGTAATGGTTACTCTGTTGATTTGTTGCCTAGGTGATCTATCCAATGCTGAGAGGTGTGTTCAGGTCCCCCAATATTATCATAGAGCAGATGCTCCTTCTGTCAGTCTGGAATGAGCTCTGTGGAGAGAAACATCCTCTTCTTTTCTTTGGTCTCTGCTGGTGACTCTCCTTGTGTCAATGCACTCCAGTGGCTGGTGGACTATCTGCACAGTGGTCATGGCATCTAGCTGCTTTTGCTGCATCCATGGTTATTGTGGTGGCTGTGGTGGGCCACCCACACAGAGGTGATGTTTTTGGCATGCTCCTTACCTAGTTGGTGGTGGCAATGGTGGTGTGCCTGGCTGTGGGAGGGGGCCCAGTCCCTGGATCCATACCTCAGGGCCCTGAGTGGGCCCTGTGGCACTTGTGGTGTGCCTGGTTGTCCCCCGTTTCTGGTTTGGTAGCCCAGGGGACTTCTGGTCCTTCTAGGTGTTAAAGGTGTTCTTTGGTGAAATGAGACATTTACTAATTAATATTAAACTTTGTCTCTGGTTGTGGGCACTCTCTTTTTTCTTTTACTTCTGTGTTGGATTATTTGTTGTTCCCACCACTTAAACTCTGCACTGTAACTAATTTGTTATCCTTTGCTTACTTCTAAAGTGGGGGGACTTCCTATGGGTCCCAGTACTTGAGCTCTGTGGTTGAGCTAAATTGCTGCTTTGCTGTTCATTCCCTGGGGAATCAACAACCTGTGCAACTCAGGTTTTAATAGTTGACTTTATAGGTACTTCTGTGTTCAGTGAAATCCAATGCACCTGGGTTGTTTAGAAACACTGGTCTGGGCCTGAGTCTTTTCATCAAACTGCACCACCCCACGCAATTCTATATTCCTGACCAGTCTCCTCTGAGTGGTCCTATGCTGATTGCAGGGCAGATCAGCTGTCCTTGCTGTGTCCCAGTATTCTCCAGATGGGTCCATCTCCCCCACCACCCATGCTGCAAACACTTCGCATGGGACAGGCTGTATGCTGGTTCCTTAGGATGACTCACCAGCCTCTGAGTGGCTCCTTATTTTCAGTTGTTGTGGCTCCTCGCTCCTATGTGGATCAACAGGAACCCTATAAGTGGTCTTGCTGGCCTGCGGGCCATCAAGGCCCTCTTCTCTACTGTTGCCTCCATGCAACTTCATCCAAAGGGCACAGCGGTGGTTTTTTTTTTTTTTAATTTCGGTGATGTCAATTTTTTCTTTGTTTATTTTGAAACTGTGTTGTGTTCGAATTATGTCTTTTGATGAATTGAACATCTTGTCATTATAACAAAGCGCTCTTAGTCTCATAATATTGCATTATTTGAAATCCACTTTAACTCATATTAGTGTTTAATAATAGTGTTTACATTGTATATCATTTTTTCACTTTATGTTTTTAATATGCTTATATCCTCATATTGAAAGCATATCTCTTTTATTTTTATTTACTTATATTTTGGGTGGCTGGTCACTCCAGAGATCAAACTCTGTACCTTTTTTTTGTTAGGAATGGAATGAGAATTTGTTTACAAAGATGTGGGTAGAATGCAGGGAAAGTCTTTGAGATCTTCATCCAGTGAGATAAGAAATATGTAGAACAGATAAGGAGTACATTATAATTTGTGTGAAGAAAGGTTAAAAGATGGGAATATATTTTGCTGAGTTTTGTATAGACATTGGAAGGATGCGAAAGAAATCCATCAAAACTGTGGCATATAAGGGAAAGAGGGAGACTGAGTATTTAGGTGCAGCACTGTGGATGAGACTTTTTCTTTTTCTTTTATTATTATTATTATTATTTGATTTGATTTGATTTTGTCAATATACAATGTGATTGATTATTGTGGCCCATTACCAAAACCTCCCTCCTGATTCCCTGTCCACCATCCCTCGCAACAACCTCATATCTGTTTGCTTGTTGTATCAACTTCAAGGAATTGTAATTGTTGTGTCTTCTTCCCTCCCCTCCCCCGTTTATTTGTGTATTTATTTATTTATTTTTAGCTCCCACAAATAAGTGAGAACATTTGATGTTTTTCTTTCTGTGCCTGACTTGTTTCACTTAATATAATTCTCTTTAGGCCCATCCATATTGTTGCAAATGGCAGTATTTCATTCTTTTTTTATAGCTGAGTAGTATTCCACTGTGTAGATATACCACATTTTCCATATCCACTCATCTGAT